>NC_046664.1:37469613-37487591 GCF_010883055.1 Belonocnema kinseyi | reverse complement strand
TAGTCGGGAGTGGTGCTGACTGAAAACAGATGATTTGGAGCGATTCGCGCGCCATCTGTTGGTCATTCTAAGGACTTATTGAACTACCCTCGTATCAGGAATATTGGAGTGATCGACCCATCGGCATAAAGAAATAAATTGGTTTAAAAATATGACATTTTGAAGAATCAATTTTTTAATTTAAGTACATAATACATCCAAATCTTTGGTATATATTTATAACCATCGACGATCTTATTAATAGAAATTACAAGTAAATTGTAATCAACGTCGGTTTTTTGGAGAATAACGTACGAATAACAATCATCGCTGACCGAATCCATTTGAAATCAGCAGGGCTACACTTGGAATCGCAGAATCTCTCGAGAGCAAAATATGTTGTTTTTTAAAGGCAATTCTACTTTTTTTCCTGTTTTCAAAATTTGAAGAAAATTTGTTGAGTTTGGGAAAGTTTAATTAGCAATTTAAAAATTATTAGTTTTTATGGGATTTGAATGTAACACAAATAATTGAAATTGTAAAAGCATTGATTATATAAAAGTTTTATATCACAATTTTCGGGGAATATAAATTTTGTCAGTTTAAATTGAAGTTCAAATTCTTTAAGTTTCAAGGTTCTGGAATAGAATTTTTTTTTCATTTTTAATGTTTCCCATTTAAAATTATTATTTAGTTTGAAAGTTTGTTTAGTATAATTCAATTCATTCATTGATTTTATAACAATTCGCCTAATTATCTTGAAGTTCAAATTATGATTTCGTTCTGCAATGACAATTTTAAATTCTAGAATTTTAAAAGCTTCAACTTTAAAAGATTCAATTTAGTTTTCAATATTAAATTGTCAAATCTTGATCGCCTTGAATTTATAATTGTTCAAATTCAGAAGTTTACAATTTTTAATTATTTTTTTTATAATTGCCAATGGTCTAATCTTAAAATATTAAATGTTCAACGTTTTGACATTGCCCAATTTTCTAAATTTTTAAACTGAAATCATTCAATTTCGTGATTCTTCAATTCAAAACAAAATTGTGTGAAAGGAAAATATATTTCTTCAGAATCTGTGGTAACTAATTTAGAGTTATTTTTTGTGGTACAGCAAAAACTCAATACAAAACATTTGTATCTTTCTTACCTTTTTATTTTGACGTTTCTTTTTCGTGTGTTTGATACCTTTTTGGGAGGGTTTTGGATCTGGGTTCTTCATAACTATATTTTAAAATCTTAGCGCTGGTTTATATGTTTCCTTTTGCTTGCTTCCACCAGATTAGGGAAAACTTCTTTCCTCTTGAAGCCATTTCGATGTTATTACTTTAATATTTATTATTTAAAACCAATTAAACTGTTGCTTTCACGAACCGTGGTGATGGAATTTTAGAGAAAACAACAAAATATCTGTCACGAGGGCGCAGGCGTCGAGGTAACAACGCCACATATTTTGTGCGTTAAAATTTAAGAGCTTTAAAAGAGAATTTAAAAATTTTACGGAGAATATGGAGCTTTAAAGGAGACATAAGTAAAACTCAAGAATATAGAGGCAAGGCCTTCAATGTAGGGGCTGAAGCTTATACAGAAGCAAAATAAAATGAAAATATCGTCAGGAGTGGCTACGTAGGAGCTAATAGAATAAACAGCCGCAAAGTAGGGACAACACTTCCACTTGGAGCGTCAAAGTAGGGCCTATATTTCGACTGATGATCTCTTTAAAGTTTTTTCCTATCAAGCGTTATTTTTCAAATTTTTGCGAAAATGTATAAAAAATCCTTAAAGATTTTTTTCTTAACAATACAAAAATAAGGCGTGAAAGAAAAAAGTGACAAGAAACAAGTTTATAGAACTTGCTTAGAAAAATAATTTTATTTCTTTGACGTTTTTCATATTTTGCGGCGTTTTGAAAAAGCACGTGAATTTTCGTTTTTCAGACAAAAAATTCTCTTCTCACCAAGGTACAGATGCAAATTTAATCTGAAAAAAAAATCGAGAGAAAAAAAACAATGGAATCTTGAATAAATTAACATTTAATATTTTCAGACAAACCACCACCATGTTGTCTCTTTGAAACTTTTTAAAATTTACCGATAAACTTCGAAATTGGACAAGAAATGATGTCAGAATCAGAGAGAAAAATAGAAATAACTAGACTGTATTAAAAATATCACACTGTTCACAAAAACTGGGATTATTTTTTGGAATTCTCCGTTTAAATTTTTAAAATTTAAACCCTCATAACATTGCCAAACAAATTTTAGTCGGCAAATAGGTAGGATACGTATCGTTTTATACCCTTTAAAAACGAAAAAATTTTATTGAGAAATAATTCTGTTTGCGTGATTTGAAATGAATCTGGTCAAGAGAATCAATGTAAAACTTGGGAAAATCCCAAAAACATTATTTACTGTAATCAGTAAATTTGGAATCATAATATAAGATAGGTGTGCCGTGGATGACTTTTTAAAGTATTTTTTATGGTAGAATCGAATGGTGTTGTTGACCGAGTCGAAATATAGGTCCTAATTTGACGCTCCAAGTGGACGTATTGTCCTTACTTTGCGGCAGTTTACTCTACTAGATCCTACATAGCCACTCCTGAAGATATTTTCATTCTATTTTGCTTCTGTATAAGCTTGAGCCCCTACATCGAAGGCCTTGCCTTTATATTCTTGAGTTTTACTTATGTCTCTTTTAATGCTCCATATTCTCTGTAGAATTCTTAAGTTGACTTTTAACGCTCTTACATTTTAACACACAAAATATATGGTGCCGTCGCCTCGACGCCGGCGCCCTCGTGACAGATATTTTGTTGTTTCCTCTAACTTCCATCACCACAGTTTGTGAAAGCAACAGTTTAGTGGCTTTAAGCAATAAATCTTCAAGAGATAATATCGAAATGGCTTCAATAGGAAAAAAGTTTTGCCTGATGAGGTGGCTGAAAAAAAATAAAAATGCAAACCAGCACACGGATTTGAAAAATAGTTCTAAAGAACCAAAATGCAGCAAACTCGAAAGAAGGTATCTGACACGCGAGAAGAAACGTTTGAATAAGAAAAAGAAATTGAATTATATAATAGCTACATCGAAAGCCCTACACAGTAAACAATTTTATTTTGAATTGAAGAATCACGAAATTGAATGATTTCAGATTAAAAATTTAGAAAATAGGGCAATGTCAAAACCTTAGAAATTCAATATTTTAAGATCAAATAATTGGAAATGTAGAGGAATTAAAATTGTATTATTTATACGTAAAAGGACTCAAAACTAAATAATTAAAAATTGCAAATTTGCAAATTGCACTTATTTAAAGTGAATTAAAATCACTTAGAAACTAATAATTTTTTAATTGCTAATTAAACTTTCCCAAATTCCAACAAATCAATTTCGATTGCAAAATTAAAACCTATGAAAGGGAGAGATTTAAAATTGAGTAATCAACATGTAAATTCAGACCTCCTAAATTATTTTAACCATTTAAAATTACCATTTAAAATTACGGAATCATGCATTTATTGCTGTATCAACTTCAGTTACATAAGGTAAATGTGCCAGTCTTCGTCAATGCATGGGTTGTAAGAATATGGGCAGTATTTTACATATAGTAAGCTGTTGTGTTCTTCGTTCTCAGCAAAAATGTTTTTTCCTAAACGCTATTGCCGATCAGTCACACGTGGAAGTGCCGATAACTGAAGCTGCCAGATTTCTGACTTGCCGATAACCCATGCATTCTCGTATTTATAACATCGAACTTCTTATAATATTCATTCTAATAGGATATGTTACAACCCGTGTGGAAATAGCCCGGGTTAGCCCTGGTACAACAAGGTTTCTGGTCGGGGACTGTCCGAACTATGTTTGTTTTTAAGAGCCTAGCCGTGCGCTGGTCGGAGACTCGCTACGAAAAATTTATGTCAAAACTCCAGTCGGGGGCTGGCTGGGCTCTGATCGGACAAATCTTATGATCAAATGCTCAGACGGTAGCTGGCCGGGTGCTGATTGGCAATAATAATAAAGAATTAGAAAAGGAGAACTTGAAATTTGTTACTTTAAATTTTCCTAACTGTAGCTTATGAGGATGGCTTCTTCAACGAGTTTCAACTTGTCGGTTTAGCGCAGTGGTTAGCACTCCCGACTGCTAGGCGTTAGATTTAGGTATAGATATGAAGGTTCGATACCCCGCAGCATTGGATATTTTATTTGCAATATAATGTTTAAGAATGTAATATATGTATTTACTCTAAACAGGACCATTCATATTTAAAGTCAAAATACTTGCAATCATTTAATATTTATTTTTTAAATACCTTTTTTGTCTCTCAACGACTAAGTGAAAATAGTTAATGTTGTTTGTGTGCTGGTCATGTGAAATTTCATATACTGACACGCTCCAATTCTACTGTAAAAAATAATCAAATTGATCCCATGATTCAGTGACTGATGCTCTTCATACAATTGAAACCCGAATCAATTAAATCTAGTAAAGCAACAAATTGATCTTGTCCGGGCCACGCTCGGGCTCCCTGGCCAGTTCCCAGCCATACTCCGTGGCCGGACGCTGGCTAGCGCAGCGTGACGATGCTGGTCGGATTCCGACCAGAAACCGCGGCCACAGCCCGACTTAAAGGCGGGCTCCACAGCCAGCTCCCCACTTAAAGCCGGACTCTCCAGCCATAGAATGACCAGCCCCCGACTTAAATTTCCAACCGGGAAGTAATAAGTAATTTACCTTTCTAAAGGTACGCTTTATTCAATAAAACCCATTTCTTCAGCTTTAAATATGTTCAATATAGTTTTTTAAGCATTTGAAATCTGCAATTCGCCTTAAGCTTACGATAAATGGCACATTTACCTTACTTTAATTTTTTCTTTTTGTTATTTAAACTTAAAATTATCAAATTTAAAACTGACTATCAAGGATTTTAATTTGAAATTTTGGAATATTTTATAGCGAAATGTTCATGTCATTTTGAACAATTATTTGAATTTGAAATTAAAATATTGTTAAACTGTAAATTTAAAACCTCCGAGAATTAATCTAAAAATTAATTTCAGAAAAAAATTTAGTTTCAAGGCCTCAGATCTCCGGGTGCAATATTTCCCTCCCGACTTTATTCTGGTTTTCTCCAGGTGCAAGTTTCTCCCGACTTTCTCCCGATTTTTCCGGGTGGGTGGTCACCCTGCAAACTTATGTTGCTCTACAATACATATTTTGATACTTATTTCTGATGATGTTTTTTTTTTTATATTATCGCATTTCGTTCATTTTTAAAAGAAACTGTTACTGGTTTATAACACAGCCACACAAAGAAAAGTGCGGATTTGGTAACAAGACACACGTGTTCCTATGGATTTTGGGGCGCTAAATTCAAATTCGGTATCAAAAATCACCCATAACGTCATGGTTGAGCCATAACGTCAAAAAATTACGAAAAATCATGCACTGAGGCAAATAAATTTCAAAATAATGCCAGTGATGCAAATTTTCACTTTACAAACATGTCGGCAACTGTGAAGGATCAACACTTGCCTGATATCAACTTATTTAACATAACTTTACCCAACAGAACCTGACCTCACCTAACCTGAATTAACAGAAATTTATCGAACTACACGTAAAGCTCTGGAAGCATATTTTCCCAGTAGCAAATGTGTGCTGCATCGAATGGGTCAACTCGAGCCTAACCTAGAAATAAATCTAGCCTAGCTTAACCTAACCTAAACTCACGAAACACAATTAAACTGATTGCGTTGTCCCGTTGTGTTTGCGGTACCGTTTGAATCAGCTTGGGCTTAACCTGCAAAGAGGTCAAACCTATCCTAACCTAAAAAAACCTGACCTAACCTAACCTAACTTCACGTAACACAATTAAACTCATTGTTTTATCCCGTTGTGTTTACGGTACCGTTTCATTCAGCTTCGGCTTCACCTACATAGAGGTTTAACCTATCCTAACCTAACAAAACCTGACCTAACGTAACCTAACCGAATGAAATTCAACCACACGTGTAGCTATGTAAGCGTACGGTTCTCAGTCTTAAAGGTGTGCTATATTTAATAGGCTAACTCGATCTTAACCTACAAATGAATCTAACTTAACAGAAACTAACGAAATTTTGCTTAACGCAACACAACTTAACTTAAGTGTTCCCGTTGTAACACAATAAAATTCATTTCATTGTACTGCAGATAGTTAAAAATTTAGACGCACATTACTCATTTGAAGAAGCTTAGAACTACAAGTAAAATTGACCCCATTTCAATGAACCTGACAATGTTTGTATTAATTAAAATGTAGAACTGTAACTTAAACATGCAAATGAATCCAGACGTTTACTGCTATTAATTTCAAAATATGAAAGTACGCAAGAACAGGGTTGCCAGCGTAATCGGTTAGGTTAGGTCAGGTTTTGTTAGGTTAGGATAGGTTAAACCTCTATGTAGTTTGAGCTGAAGCTGAATGAAACGGTACCGCAAACATAACGGGACAACACAATCAGTTTAATTGTGTTTCGTGAGGTTAGGTTAGGTTAGGCTAGGTTAGATTTATTTCTAGGTTAGGCTCGAGTTGACCCATTCGATGTAGCACACATTTGCTACTGGGAAAATATGCTTCCAGAGCTTTACGTGTAGTTCAATAAATTTCTGTTAATTTAGGTTAGGTGAGGACAGGTTCTGTTTGGTAAAGTTATGTTAAATAAGTTGATATCAGGCAAGGGTTGATCCTTCACATTTGCCGACATGTTTTTGATACCGAATTTGTTTTCACGAATAAAGCAAAAAGTACGCGTCCTATCAAGAAGTAATTCTTAATGAAATTGTATATCTTTTTTGGGATATAAATTTTTGTTAATTCATATTTATTCGTATTCTACATAGTTTGACTAAAAAATGGAATTTTTTATTTTTGATTATTTTTTGGGCAGTCAAAATTTGAATGTTTGATTTTTCAAGAAAATCCACAAATTTGTTATAATAATCTTATAGGGCTGTCAAAAAGAAATATCTTTCTTTTTCTGACTTTTTTTCATATCGTGCGTTTTTTGGCTTAAAATTTTGATTTTCGGTTGATTACAAAAATTTTGAAAATGCTATAACTCTGAGAATTTTCTTTTTATCGAAAAAAGTCATTGGGATAATTTGTTATTTCCTTTTAATTCTATAAATATCCGTACATATAATTTTCAAATTCAGAAAAAAGTGGTCTTAAAAATTTTCAAAATGCGCTCAGTTTTTGAATTCTTATTAAAAATGGCTGGTTAACGAACTCGTCCTTTCTTTTAGGACCTGAAAAAGTGTGCCAAAGATGGCTTTGATCCGTTCATTTGTTCGAGAGTTATCGTGTTTACGGACGGCCGGACGGCCGGACAGACAGACGTCATCGCAAAAACTTGATTTTCGAATTCAGGGGGTCTTGAAAGGTGTAGATCCGTTGAAAAAATGTGATGTCAAATTTCCAACAATTCTAATACTTTCTCAATATTAAATGATGAGAATGTAAAAATTATAATGAAAAAGGACTAAACAAATTTAAAAGTGCACGAGATGAATATTATTTGACGACAGATACACAAAAGTTGAGCGAAATAAGGAGATTGTGGAATTTTGTAAATATTTTATAACATTTTGCATCTTCATTTGATAAAAAATAGAAATGTTCATTTTAAGTTGCATAAAACATAAGATTTGTTGACGAATGAAAAAACCTAAATTTTTTTTAATCTTCATTTATTCAGTAAATGATACTAATTTTTTCATCGCTTGATAAGAAATTGTTGTTGAATGATTATGTAAAATAACTTTAAACAATACGCAAATGTCGCTATATCTTTGTCTTGCTTTACTTTTGTTAATTTTTTAATTATCCCCTACTTTGACGCCTCAAATGGAAGATTTGGAAATTTGTGCCCGTAAGAGCGCTAATTTAGGGGCAAAATTCGTATTGGAATATCCTCTACTTTAAAACCTTAGCCCCTACAAATGTTAGCATGAAGAGTATCAAAGTAAGGCCTATATTTCCACTCGGGTGATTTTGTGATGAAATATCAACAAGTGGTAGAAACGCTCATGGGGAGGAGGAAAAGTTGAGTGTAGCCAAATAAGGTCAGGGTGTTTCCAGCTGTTTCACCTTTTTTTTAATACTAATTTTATTGTAGATGAAAAATTTGAACCTCCTGCTTTTAAATGACAACATTTTCCCTATGTACATTTAATAACCAATTTTTTGGTGATGGTACTCAGCAGTTTATTGACCTCGGATCGCTCTTTCCTATACATGGCCTTATTGGGGTAGATATAGTGGCTCTATTAGGATAAACGGAGTTTCTAATGAGGCCGCTTTCGGAAAAAACTCGCTAAACCTAAAAAGCGACGTAATTCTTGTGCATCCTTCGGTATGGGATATTCGAGTATTGCTAGTAATTTCTTTTGACCGAGGTCTATGCCTTTGGCAGATATCTCATTTCCTAGATAGGAGACTCTAGACATCAAGAAATAAGACTTTTTGAGATTTATCGTTAAACCCGCTTTTGATAACGCTTCCAAAACCAATATTAAACGACTTTTTAAATCCACCCATGAGTTGCCTGGAATTAATATGCAATCCAAGTAAAATGAAACTTAATGATTTTGCAGAGGACCTAATACTTGGTACATGAGTTTTGAGAAGAAAAAAGGGGCGTTCATCAGCCCGAATACCATTCGCGTGAACTCTCCGGTTTCATTGGGGGTGATGAATGCCGTCTTTGCCCTAGCTTCCTGAGTTAACGGGACCTGCATGTACCCTTGCGCCAAGTCTAAGGTCATGAAAATTTTACAGTCTCCGATCAAAGCTAGATGGTCATCTAAGTCCGGGAGAGGGTAATGCATCCTAATCGTTTGTTGGTTTTTATGAACTAGTAACACTGGACTAGCATACGGGGACGATGTGTCCTTTACGAGGTCTAACTTCCTATACTCTCTTAAGATATTCTTTACGATGGTACGTTCATCATTGCTTGCACGATAAGGCTTTATCCACACCGGGATACTGCCTTCTTTTTCTTTTATATCCATCTCTACAAGCGAGGTAGATCCAAGTTCGTACATGTCAAGAGAGATGGTATGTCGATATTTATTTAGAGTCTCTAACAAATCGTTAATGATGTCATCGGTTAAATTACCCTTAGAATTCAATTCTGCTACGGTGATTGGGGATCTTTTCTGGGTAGAAACATCCCGATAAGGACTGTGCGATGTCTCTGTTTCGAAGATCGTGGTACTTTTATTTATAGGAACTTCGTTGTTGCTCAAATTGATAAACGGTATTTCAAGGTCGTCACCACCACTGCCAACAACCTTTACACAAGAAATTGATCGAGTTAACAATTTACACTCCACACTAGAATGAAATTGATCAACTCCAGAATTAGAAGCCAGGAGCTCATACAAAAACGCGTCCTCACTTTTTGAAAACTGAAGGTTGTTGCCAAATTTACGATAGTTGACCGTGGGATGATCCGTGAACGTACGGCCAACGAGGATGCTAACTTCTTGATGATCGTCTGGAACTATATGGATAGTGATCTCTTGCACTGTCACTCCATTAATGGTCACGTCTGCTTTCACACTGTCTAGGGATTCCACTTTATAGTGAATAGGACCCCAACACTTCAATGATACCTTCGCGTTGTCAATCTCGATGTTTAAAGTTCGCGCTAACGAAATCGTTGATACGCAATCGGAACTTTTCATGTCAGTGAGACCACTCACTTCACAACCGTTAACCGAAACCCTTTTCAGATATTTAACTAAGGTATGACTCCGGGTTTACGATGAGCAGTTGGTGTTGATTGTAAACAGTGACGCTAGGAATGACCCTTTTGACCACACTTTTTGCAGGTTTCCACTTTCTGAGGCTCAGGGCAATTATTGGAGATGTGACCAAATTGATTGCAGTTATAAAACTTTAAGAGTCCATCCTCGTTCCTTACAGGTGGTCGCTTATCCAGATGTCGACTTTGATCTCCAGCACTTCCTTCTTTAGGTGTAGAGGTTGCCTCTCGTTTCGAAGATAGAGGGCCTTCTCTCTTCGGGTTTGGAGAATCCTGTTTGTAGGATTTATCTGGTTCTTTTATTCTTTCCAGGCATTGAGTGTTGATGCGTTCATACTCTACGATGTCCCACAGCAGTTCGTCAACGGTACTATGGATACGTGCAGCTATGGAACTACAAGTGTCCTTTGACCATAGTTCCACTAAAATTTGCTCTTTTATTTATTTAAAATTGAATCCGAGTTGCATACACAATTTAACTTTTGAATAGAAGTATGTGCTCAAATTTTCGTTTTTCTCCTGCACACGATGAGTCATTTTATTCCATTTAGTAGCTTTATTTTTTTTGATGACGTAAGAGTTCACAAAAGCTGATTGAAACTTCTGCCAATTTACGAACTGCATACTACGTAAAGTATACCATTCTCGGGCCCCGCCGGTAAGATTCATTTTGGCTGTTTCCAGAGCGAAACTATCTGGCCACTAATGTAGGTTTTTCATGGAATCGAAGGACTCAATCTATTCCCGGGCACGAGATGTTCCCAGTTCTCCGTTAAATTTTTCTATACCTATGCTTAAGTCGGGCATAATATGGTAGCTTGGAACTTCAGGGGGTTGTATGAGAGGGATAGGCGCGGGAGCTTGCGCAGCGTTGAAAGATAAGTTTTGGACGAGTTGGATCAGAGTCTGTTCGCGACGATGGATGTCCTCCAGCATGTTTATCATTATTCGTTCCAGAGGGAATAAATTGGCTTGACCATCTAGAACCATCAAAGAATTCTGTTGAATGTTTATATTTGGTTACGCACCTCGACCTTCTGGATTAGTCTGAAATAAATTTTGACGAATTCCTATTTGGTTTGGTCGGTCATGTAACCCGCTCGACTTGTTTCTTTCTTTGTCTCTCGGCGTCCCTCTTCCCCTTCCACGTCCCGGATTTGTTCCAATCGTTCCTACTCTTTCATGATGATTTGCAGAATTTGTGGCATTTATTGCTGGATAATTATTCTGTAATCCTTCTTGAAGTTGTTGGTGGAAAGCCTCAAAATCTTCGGCTGAGGGACCTCCTACTGCTCCTTCCTCATTCATGATGCTCTAGGTTCAAGGATATCACTACACGAGAAAATTCAAGAATTTTCACTGCACAGCGTGGTCGCCGGCATTTTGAAAAAAATTACCACACGAATGTTCAACTTCAAATTTCGCGATTATTTTTACGTCCGCGCGAATACAAATACTGAGAGTAGGTCACTTTGATCGAAATTAAGTATTCATCCCACTTCTGATGTGAAAACGTTCAAAATAAACTCGGATCCAATCACTGATTCTACGGGTAGGAGGAGGGCTGAATCCTCGGGAAGAATGAAAACTCCAGCAGATCAGAGAATAAGAAAAGTAGTTATATTTAAATAAAGTTCAATAATACAAAAGTCATTAACAAAAGGTTCGCGTAACTCAGGTTCGGTTTGACGGATTTTCGCAAAGATTGTTATTAAGGAATCGCTTCCAGGCCATTACGTTTAAATTTGACGTCGCACAAACTTCGTATTGTGCCCAAAAAATGTTCCAAAAATTCAAAATAAACGTTTTATATAAAATTAGTGCTAGAGATGGGTTTTTTCAAATTCTTCCAGCACACATTATTTGCATTAAATAAAAAAAATATATGAAATAAATATTAATTAATTAAAAATTGAAAAATTCTTTAAAGGAACAATATCATTTTCAACATTCACTTACTGTGATGTTAATTCCAAAAAATACTAACTAATCGTGATTTACAGGAAAAACACAAATTAAAAATAATAATTATTAACAATCCCGCGTGGAAAAATGTTCTGACAGTCTGATGTCAGGACTAGCCCAGGTCTGGTTTTATCTAGACTCATTAGTCTGGAAGATCTGATCTGGCCCAGGTCTGACTTTATCTAGACCGTCTAGTCTGGAAGGTCTATTGTGTCCCAGAGCTGGCGCTGCTCAATTAACCAAGGGCAATAGAAGTTTTAAGTTCGGCCTGGAAAGTCTTGTCTGGCTCAAGACTGGTACTGACCAGCTAGCCAAGAAAAAAAAGTTTTCAGTTCAATCAGCAAATTTTTTTGACATTTCGAAAAAGTTAATGGAAGTCCAGAATTAAATTTTTTTATCTAAACATAATTATAATACAAAATTATTTTGTCTAACTCATTAGAAAAATGAAGTTTTGTCCCAAACAATTTGGACGAAATTTAGAATTTGTAACTTATCGTTTCTGCACCAGTGTACGTATTTGATAGTTTGTCAATTTTAACGCTTGTTTTTCCCTTTATTAGATTAGTGATAAGAAGATGGTACAAAATAAGCTAAATTGGGGTTCAGCAATTAACCCTACTCCTAACCTTCTGACTGTTAGTTATCGCGCTTCGCGCTCGATAATATATTTATCTCGCGCTTCGCGCTTGATAATGTATTTAGTTCGTTCTTCGCGCTCAATAATGTATTTACCTCGCGCTACGCGTTCGATCTTTGTGAATAGACTTTTAAAACTAAAAACGACAGCATCGACAACAGTAATTTAGTGATTGTAAATTCTCCTTCGTTAAAGATCCTTCTGCTTTAACGAACACATTCTCATCACGTATCTCGTGCTTCGCACTCGCGTTTATCCCTGAAATTAATATCATTCTCTTTAAATGTATATTATTATAATTCCTAACTCGCATTGGTATTAAAACAAAGTTTCATTGTCCCGTTTAAAAAAATGCGCATCCTTAAAAAAAATCTGGTTATAAAGCGTTTTATTGCATATCCATAATTCAAATGAAGTTTACAAATTTAGGGATAATCGAGGTTCGGTTAGAAAATGTCGCATAGTGACTATGAAAATGCAGACTAATATCTTTGATTGAAATAAATCGTACGAATTTTAGACTCTTGCATAAAAAAATTACACTATTTTTAAGTCGCGGTATTAAATTTTGTAATGGATTCGAATAACGAAAATTAGTATAGTGCTTTAAAATTAGTGAAACAGAATGTTGTACATTTCGTTACGAGCGCTTGGCAATCTTTCTAAATCATTATACAAAAAATGGGGGTCACGTGATGTTGTGTTTCACGCTGGCGCATGGCAAAAAGAAAGGCGGAGAGAAATGTATGTATGCACACTACTACATGGACTTCATATTCTTCTTAATTGTACGTGTATATACGCTTGGATGGTTGCACGCTGACTATAGTGGATTTGTTTACGAATATTAAACTAACTAATACTTATACGCATATATAAACCTATCTTATATCTATAATTCGCACGCATTATGATGAGACCCATGATTCTTTCGATCCTTATATCGATGGTCCGCAAGAAGACTATACTCTGTTCCCTAAGAGAAGATCCTCTAGAACGACCAATTTTGGTTTTCTTTGCGCAGCCCATTGTTCATTTTGTCATGAAGAAGGGATTTGTTGAGATGCTTCAGCCAACCTGAGTGAACCTCTTCAAATTCATTAGAAACTGTTTTCTTTGATTGATTTGCGACACTGGCTTTATATTTTCTACTACTTGTCTGTTTGCTTACCAAACTCAGTGTGGAAAAGATTACCCCAGCAGGGGTCTTTGGCCCACAGCAGGTCAAAGTAAGGAAATGTACAGAAAATAATCTTTGCAATTAGCGATTTAAAAATAGCATAATCCACATCTACAAATTTTTCCGATTCCAATTATACATTGCTTGCCTAGGAAAGTTGAACATTTGAAGAAGTTTAATCTTACTTCCCCAATTTTCAAATTTATAGACAAATTACATATCGTTGGAATCAGAATAATTCGAACATTCTGAATATATTACTTTTAAGTCGGGGATTGCAGAATTATTAATTATTCATTTTTAACTTTTTAATTACAAAAAAGAGTGACTGAGACAAAAACTAAAGTAACTACCGTAGACCCCTGTAACTCAAGCCCTACGCGCGGTGAGGTCCTTTTCTTCTATAGCTAACATCTCATAAAAGTCATTCAAACTATTTTAGAAAGAAACTCAAGGAAAGTAATAAATATTAAATTAAGACCAAGGGACCAATGAGAAGAGAACTTAATAATCTACGTGTGAAAAAAACGGGTAAGGAGACTCCTCCATCCAGAAACGCCAACACATATGCGCGCCTAGAGCAGCGTTTCCCAAACTGCTACCCTGGGTTGGGTGGTTGCCCGGCGGTAGGGGGATGCGACCCCGGGCCGGGTAGCTCGGTAGGCTCCAAGGCAGGGTCCCTGCTGTGAGCATGGGACTTTTTTTTTGACCTAGCATGAATGCCTTTCATTGTTCTGAGATTGAGATCTGTTACAGTAACTGAAGTTATGTAGGTATGCCATAATTAAATTTAAATAAGCTGAATCAATTTCGTGATATAATTTTAGAAATATGGAAAAAAGTTCATAAAAATCAGGTAATATTGTCACTAAATTTTCCCAAGAAAATACATTACTGGACTACTTTGCAGCGTAACAAAAGGGCAATAAATTTTAAAGTTATTAACCGATTTCTTTCTATCTTTTTTTAATGCTCTC
This sequence comes from Belonocnema kinseyi, assembly GCF_010883055.1. Taxonomy (NCBI): domain Eukaryota; kingdom Metazoa; phylum Arthropoda; class Insecta; order Hymenoptera; family Cynipidae; genus Belonocnema; species Belonocnema kinseyi. Next base: position 37,473,025 of record NC_046664.1, on the reverse strand, counting down.
GTCATAGTCCAGAAAATCTAACGCTGCCTATTAAAATTCGCTAATGAATATTCAACTAAATTTTCCATTTTTCCGGCTAGGCTCTAATTTTCTTATAATGAGAAGGTCGAGCGCGACAAGCCAGCACATTCCCGCATCACAGGCTGTCAAGTGCCCCCCCCCCCCCAAGTGGGTTTAAGTATGATGAAAAAATTTAAGGGTGGCGGCCCTACCGCTCCCCAGAAAGAGCGAAAAAAGTTTGGGAATCACTGGCCTAAAGTATCTTCTCTCAGGGAACAGAGTATAGCACCGTTAAAAAAATGTACAAGTCTAACACGACCCAAGCCGGCTAACGAAAACTATCACCGTTTATAAAGCCTAGCGAAAAATAGCAGTACTCACCGATGGCTGACAAAAAGAAGCACAACTCGCCGAGCGGTAACTAACACGAATTGGGCGAGCGATGACGAAGCCTACATCGCCTGCATCGCTGACGAAGAGTAGCATTACTTAAACAGCTTCAGCGAAACTTAGCATAACTTACAAAGGGTAAAATAAGTATAAGAACATTTTTGATGGTTGTAAAAGTTGTAAAAGGGTTGGACAGGTGTTTGGGGGTTTAATTTAAGAGTTGGTTATCTGTAAATTAATGTAATCTAAATTTTGTAGGAAAAAAATATCTTTAAGATGTATGTCAGAGACTAAATTTAACATCAAAGTTAATTTTGCTGCAACAAAAAGCTTAAATAAAACAATGGCTTTTTAAAATAAAAGGCTTTTAATGTTTTGTTATTCAAATCAAATACTCGTCAAATTGACAAAGTTTTTAAATAACGTACAGACTGTTATTTGAAATTATTGATATTGATAATAGACTTTGACAATACCTTATTACATGAATTTAAATTAACCCATTAAGGCCCATGCGAAAACCAGATGGGGTAGCAACAAACTAACTACGCTATCCTTTTCATAATCAAAAAATAAAATATACGTATTTTTCTTTCGTTTACAATAAATTATTTAATCAAATTAGTTGAAAAAATTATTATTTAGAAAAAATGACTACAGCAATCGATTCTACGAGAAAAATTATAAAGAAAACCTACATAAGACTTTTTTTATCAGAGGTCAATTTGTTAATATAAAGTAGGAACAAACAATCATATGAAACGCGGAAAATGTGACTAGACCAAGGCCCAAGCCGAATCTGGATAGGACAGCAACAAACTAACTACGCCATCCTTTGCATATTAAAAAGTAAAAAATACGTATGTTTTCTTTTGTCATTTGCAATTGTTTACAATAACTTATTCAAACAAATTACTTGAAAAATTATTATTTTGAAAAACTGACTGCAACAATCGATTCTACGGGAAAAATTATGAAAGAAACCTAAATAAGATTTTTTTGTCAGAGTTCAATTTGTTAGTGTAGAGAAGAAATGAAGAATGAAGCCATATTCTGAACATTGCAAGTGAACTTGTTCGAAGTGTATAATGAACTTTATAATGAAATATGGAAGTACTAAAAAATGTGGAATATCAGAATGTTTGACAAGACCAGAATGGTACTGCGCTAAATGTTGTGTGCCTATTTGCAAAAGACACAAAGAAGGACACGGCGGTCAAGAATAATTCTATCTTCCTGAACCAATTTACAATTTCTTATGCGGTCATTTCCGTACAAATAGTTTTCAAGCAGCTGCTTCAGTTTCTGCTTGAGTCTTGGCATATAGTCACTCCCTTTCCATACGATTGTTTATTCCTACTGTACACAAATTAATTCTGTCAATATACAGTGGACATTTCACACGAAAAGGAAACATTTTTAGACATAGAGCCATTTTAGAAGAAAAAAATAAGGATATTTTCTAGACCAATATAATAAGTGTAAAACAATTACGCCAGTTAATTATGAATAATATTTTACTTTGTCCTTATAAGTATGTAACTGTAACATTAGAAGCTTCTATTCCAATTGAGTGTTTCAGTCAATAGTTTCCAGCCGGTTCAAATTATTTTCTTTTATTAATTTGACTAGCCAGCGAATGAACTGCGTCCAACTAGTAACTGACTAAAAAATAACTAGTGACAAACCAGAAGGTCTGGCTTGGGGCTAGCTAAAAAAAGTAACATTTTTGGCCAGGCCCAGAACAGACTGTCTAGTCAGCGATACGACGGGTAACCAGACGGTCTTGTCTGGGCCAGGCCAGAGCAAGACACATTTTTCCACACGGGTTTCACTGATTTAAAATTAGTTTAAAAATACTTGAAAACTTTTCACTTATAGAATACAACAAATTCATTCTCTGATAGTTACAGAAAATCCCGTCTTTATGATGAATTTTACATAAAGCTACTATTTTGGACTTTTAGGAGCATTTTTCGGACATAATACAAAAGGGTTGGGCGTCAAATTTAAAAGTTTTGAAATCTGAACTTTTCCGATTTAAAATTCCATATTGATTTCGAAAGTACAATAGCACGTCTTAATGTTGACCGATTTGAAAAAAATATGGAATTTCTCTTTCTGGTAATCTCACAAAATGAAAGGAGCATTACCCTCTAGAATGATTATTAAATTTTCAGTGCGTTCTTGGACCACCTTAATCTGCATGTTATTAAAAAATTCATTTTCCGGCATAAGAGGCATAGCTTTCGTATTAATCGTGAAAAATGCTATTAAAGGTTTAAAAATTCAATTTTTAGAGCAAACCATGCAAGATGCGAACAAATATTGCAAAACAAAATTGTTTATCTTAAAGAGATCTACAAATTTTATTCAGATTCTTTTTTAATAAGCCGCAGATTTTTTGTTTTTATAGTGAAAAATAACAATAAAGATAAAAATGATAAATATTATAATGCAAAAACGTCCCAAAAATGCCACAGGAATATTTTTAGTTCGTTCATTTAAAATGTTTTTGTTTTCAGTTCAGTTGATCAATATACAACTCAATTGAATAGGGATTCATATTCACTACTCTTGTTTAGCAAGTATAAGCTCACATAACTTTTTAAAACAGTGCCTAGGTAAATAATTCCATTATCTCGATTGCCTCCTACCCTAAAAAATTTGTTTGGAATGCTAAATACATTTAAAACAATGTCTCCATTTATGAGAAAAAATGCATCATTGGTTACCTGATCCTTCGGACTACAAGGCCCCTACATATAAAAAGGTATTTACATGAATAAGTAAATAGTTGGCCTGGTCGGAAATCATGTATATTTCGCATTTTTTGTTTAAACATCATCTGGCTTAGTAAAAATGTAACTTTTTTTTTGCTTAATATCGGTGGAAAGTTAATCATCTTTTGTTAAAGATTTAACTACGAGGGTAGTTCAATAAGTCCTTAGAATGAAGTATAAAAACAATTTTTTTTGGGTAAATTTTTTTTATTTTTCAACATAATCTCCTTGGAGCTCTA
>NC_046664.1:37461088-37469513 GCF_010883055.1 Belonocnema kinseyi | reverse complement strand
TACCCAGTTATAAACCGTTGCTAAGGCAGGGGCAAATGTGCCATGAACTGAGTCCAATTCATTTTTTATCTCATATGGAGTTAAACCCTTTAAATGAAAATGATTACCGCTCTGAACTTGTTTTTTTTTCCATTTTTCTTAACGAACAATTTTTTTTTAATTGGTTATAAAAACACGTAAACTCAGAAGATGTGGACTGTGACTGCACCATATATCTAGTCGGGAGTGGTGCTGACTGAAAACAGATGATTTGGAGCGATTCGCGCGCCATCTGTTGGTCATTCTAAGGACTTATTGAACTACCCTCGTACTTTGTTGAAAATGCATTGCAAACTACAATTATTCGTTGAAAATTGAAATACTTAATTGGAAGTACAGTGAACTTTTTATTGCAGCACGGGCTTGATTCTGACATTGGCTTGGATCGAAATTCATTGAAACGTAAACATCAAGCCCGTGTCATAATATTGCGCAACGTGACGCATTTAACAGCTAGACCGATGTGATACCGCACTTTATTGCTACATTACTGTAGTGTTATGCATGAGTAACTACGGCAAATCCCCCCGCGGCTACAATAATTCACAGCCATCGCTGCGATGTAATTCTTGAAACGCCCGAAACAAAATTGCTGCAATCCAAAGTCTAGTCCACTTTGTTACAAATGTATTCTTTTTGGTTGAACGTTTATCTCTTTGGTTCCAAATTTAACTATTTGATTGAAATTTTGTGCGTGGAAGATATTTTTATGGTTTGAAATTTTCTCTTTTTTGGTCAAAAATGAACTTTTTTGTACAGAATTCTTATCTTTGGATTGGAAATTCAACTGTTCTACGGAAAATTTGCCTTTTGGCTTAAAAGATCAACAATTTCTTGTTGATTTTAAGATCTTTTTTTGTTAGAAATTTATATTTTTAGTAGGAAACTAAATCTCTTTAGTCTAGATAATTCACCTGTTGGGTTTAAGATTCTATTGTCTTCTCAAAAACTGCATGTGTGACAAAAATGATTTTATTTTTACTTTAGAGGTCAAATGATGTCGGTATGGATGGTGCTTGCATTTGGCATCGAACGCTGTTTAGGTCTTTTACGCCCATTTACTTTCAACCGATCAAGTCGAGCTAGTCGAGCTATCAAGGTCATTTTTGTTTTGTGGGGATTAAGTGCAATTTATTACTTTCCATTGTTGCTGAGTTGTGAAACTGTGACGGAAGATATACTTTGTCTTTAACATAAATATATCGCAAAAATTTACCCTTATTTTTAAGATTTCATTTTTAAAAACTGTTTTAGATACACGTGTTGACTGTCATTGCTACATCCTTTCAATATGGACAATGGCCTGCCCGATCTCCATAAGTGATTTTGGTGAATTAACAGGATTTATATCGTTGCTTTTGGCTCCAATGATTACAGTTACCCTTGTCAACATTATAATATTGATAACGATTCGTAACAGGCTGCAAAATTCTTCAAATCTTTCTTCTATTAAAAACGCTCAAATTACTCAGAGCTGTAGGCAGTCAAATAATATAATGCGTAAGTTTAGAATGTCAGCGAGTCAATAATACTATTAAAATAATTATAGTAATAATAATATGGTGAACACATTGCCCGAGAGCTACGGTTCTTGCAGTCAGCCACGTAGCATTGTGATAACTCCCCAATCTAACGAGTTATTCGGTTACGTCAGGGGTTTTCAGCGAGGGGAAATTTGGTCACAAATACTTACTTGTAAGATGTCTCGTGTCCACCACTACGCCGCCTCACTCAGCACGGAAAAATTCCATCTCACTCTTAAAGTTGAGTGGAGGTGGTAAATGATTATATGCGGCCGAATTTCCCCTTGCTGAAGAGCCCTGGGTTCCGTCACCTGTATCGCGTAGTGTCACCCACAATAGGCCTCTCTTGGATGGGGATAATGATTCAGTTGAGACAATGGAACAGAACCGAAGCGTAAACCAGGCAATGGCCCGGACAAACGTGAAAATATCGTTTCAAATGGTCGGAACAACTTAGGAGGGACATCTTTACCTTTTGTCAAGGATGCTCACTTGCCCGAAGAGGATACTCGCTGAGGTCACATGAACGTTGAGTCAATATTGTCATGTACACTTGAAACATGATTATACAGCGCCTCGGTATGTACGAGATCAGGTATCCTTTTCACGACGGAAGCGATATGAAGCTCTTCATCAGCAAGAAAAAGCAAAACATCATCTAGCGAACATACCGCTCGTTCTAGCAAGGCCTCCTTTACAGATAGTTGATAGTGCCAACATGAGATTTAGGAAATAAAAATTTACAAAAAAATCTTTCTCAGGATGGACAAATTAGCTGAAGCAAATACTGCTCTCCCCAGTTTGGTCCTCAAAGATGTCAAACTCTGAACTCTGAAATCTGTAGTTTACGAGAAGGCGGTCCTGCTTAACGACAATCGAAGTAATGATACTTTAGTACGCCTTAGTAAGACTTGCGACATGAAATAGAAAATTCACTCCGAAAGTTAGGAAATTTGCTCCACACTTTAGGAAAGCAAATCACACACTGATCAAGTGTAATCTTTTGTCTACCAAGCAGCACTGGACATACAAAATAAGAGCTTTTTTAGCAACCTAAAAGTGCCTTGAACGGAGGGTAAAGTAGATTCAGCAAAATTCCATCTTTTCTACTTATCTTTTTCGTCTGTAAAATAAAACATAATGTGCTGTTGAAAATCCGCATATAGTCGAGGAGAGATTTAAGTCTTCTGGGAATAAGTACAAGGAGATATTTACCCGCTAAATGAAGACTCTTTAGATATATAACTCTTTCGTAACTTTGCCAAAGGCAACTGTTGCACCGTCTAGAAGAGAAGTGCCAACCAATTACTGCTGAAGAAGTAAAGAAAGTTATAGCAAGTGCAATAGTGAAACTACATTGATGCAAAACAGGGCTGGCAAGTTGCAATGTAAACATATTAATATACAGGTATCTTACCCATGACTAGATGTGGTATCGACGTAATCTGTCCATGGCTTGGGTTGGCTAACGTATGGCATTCCATAACACAAACCATGAGCTGGTTATCAAGCGTCTTCAGGGCCCGGAGGTGCATCCCAGAATAATGAGATACATAAAAGACCTTGCCTCTAACTGTTGTTCTCCAAGGCAATAGCTCTGGAATAGCATAGAGCCCGCTGAATAAAAGAGAAAATTAGGTTAACCGCATTGTATATATATATGGAAAATTTGTTTCCCAGATGCGAGTGTCTCACTTATTCTAATTCCTTTACATTCACACTTCTTAAGGAGCGAAAGAGACAGATAGCCGACATTCCGCTGACCCTACCTTAAACTACTTGTCTTTTCAGAAAAGGAGCTCAACATCCTTGTGGTGGGGTTACATAAGTACTCTGAAGTCTAGGAACTACATCATTGCGTGATGGTCAGGATATCCAACTTATAGGTGGAAACACCATTCAACATTATGGTAGCGAAGAGACATATGCATATCTTGGAATACCGCAAGCGGAAACCCAAGATGTGCGTGGGGTAAAAACAGCCCTTTAAAAAAAAGGAATTACCTTTTTATTTAGTATTTAGGCTTCCGAATTATCTTGGAAGAATAATATCCAGGTGACCAATATGCTGGTTGTTTTTATGCCCTTCTTCTGCCCTACACGTTCGGTGCAGTAAAATGTAATGTCGATGAGTTAAAGCAACTTGATCGAATCAAACGCAAGATGATGACAATCTATTGATGGCATCATGCTAGATCTTCCCTACCTCGAACTTACATACCTTGAAATGAAGGGGAAAGATAAAGGGGATCGGAAACCGAAAGATTCCTTTTTGCCAGTCAAGACGGCGTTATAGACACCTTAGTTTACCGCAAGCGTATAATGAATGCAGCTGTAGGCGCTACCAATTGCCGAGCATACAAGCAAGAGACAGAAACACTTGGATATGTTATCAGTGGCTGCTCGAATTATGGGCGCTACAGGTACACAAAGAGACACAATGCGGTTTTAAAAGTGTTGTATTACAATTTTCGGCATTGCTATGACGTTCATTTAACGCTCGCCATGTCATATACCTAGGGGAATTGGAGTCCCTTGTGGAGAATTAATAGTATAAGATCCACTGTAATTTTTCAGTCTCTACCACCAAACATATCAGTAATACATAGCCTGTACTACATAGTTGTACTAAATAGCTCTAATAAGGCTGCATACAACTCCAACTCGTAGTTCATTGTAGCTATATTTCTCTGCCAAAACAAGAAGAATCCGGCTTGCCAGCGTCATGCTCAATCCATCGCTAACCGGATGCAAAGGCTGTTTTTCTGGGATCGATTCATCTGTTCCGCCAACACTGTTTCTTATACAATTTTACAGTTGAATGGTAGCTCCAAAAAACTATGCAGCTCCAAAAAACAGCTTTACCTCAAACTGTCCCGTCCACCACGTAAGATCATCCGCGGCTAGAGAACGGAATCCAAGGAACAGAGTTACACGATGGCATCTCGCGTACATTTCCCACTCTTGCTTACTTTCTAGAGCATAACTAGCAGGAGTAGATGAATTACACGTTTCGTTTGCCTCGGAATTGTTTACTTATATGAATCATAATCGTAGCTTCGGGTCACAGGGTCCAATGAAATCACAAGGGAGGCCGGCAAAATCCCCGTGTGGATACGAAGGGACCCAAGAATGACAGCTTTCTCCATTCATTTCGCAAGTGCCTTGGCATATTTTTGGCACGGGGATATAGCTTTAGGATTACGAAACTGATAGCTTGGCACTTCCGGAAGCACCAACAAGCAAAATTACTTTCACCGAATATTTTGGGTACAGTACTTGTCTTTGCAGCTCCCTTTTGAGTTCTGGATACCTCTCCTACTTTTCTTTTACCTTGTCGGCTGGAGCTGAGAATTCGATTACGTATATAGTTCGTCCCTTAAAGTCTTGGAGAAAGACGTCAGGCATCGAGAGTGAAATGGAGTCTCCTGTCCGAAAATCGTAGTTCCAGAAAATTGAGCTCCTTTCGTTTTGAAGATGTGGTTATATCTTTCTCGGAGCGTTTAGCTAGGCAAGGTCACGGCCAACACCGTAAGAGCGACAAAGATGGTAATAAAGCACTTGCAGGGCCGCATTATGTCTGTAGAGATACGTCATTCCCGTCTGGGTGGGACACCTATATAGTATGTGTTCTTGATATTCAGCGTGTGCATGACACGCTCTGCAACTATCGCTGGGAAGATCTTGACATAAACCTTGACACTGTCCTAGCATGCAAACATGAGACCCTCTTACCTCAATGAAGCCCTGATGATCTGAAAAAAAACAAAAGTTTGCTCTTTTGACAAGGAGTGTTTTCTCCAATTCTGTGAAAATTTCCTTGAATTTTCTTACTTTAATTCCGCTTTTAAAAGTGAAACATCCAGATGGAGTAATGCACTTTCCTCACTTCTAATGTTAATATTCAGGTCAAGGATCTCGGCCACCTGCTCCGCGGCTTTATAAGGGAACGCTCTTTTGCCAATCATCTCTTCGTTCCTGGCTATGTTTAGGAGAAAATCTCTGTCATTTTCAACGATATAAACCGTACTAAGAACAATTCTATTATGAAAACACTGGAGATTCAAAAGTTCGCGTCTGCCTTGACGGCGTGAGATATATAATCCTGGAACAGCCGAATTGATATACAAGCTCTTATGCATATGCATGATCTTACGTGTAGCTATATTAAGGGTCGCAAGCTCGTTCTTTGTCTATTGAACCACCTCAAACGAGCAGAGTAGAACCGCAGCGGTAAGCATGTTAGCCGCAAAAACCTTGTTCAACGCTAACAGATTTGAAGACCAAATCCGTCGAAGACGATACTTGTATCTGTTTCGGAGAGATTTTTTCACTGATGTTACGTCCTGAATGCGGCTTTGAGGCTTTGAGGCGTTGAGGCTTTCACTAGAAGCATAGATCTTTGCTCATGGTATCGCCCTGAAATATGTTCCTCTGGAGGATGACGTTCGTTTTCACGCGATATTTTCCAGATGAGATGGTTAATCTACTTTTCCAAGAGGGCATTAATCCCTCTATGTATCTAACTATGCGTGGCTGAAACTTTAAGGATTTCAAGAGAAATGCGATAAGTCTATGAGAGGTTGAATTGATAGTTTCCCGATAGTCAATCCAGGCCATTGACAGGACGCGCTGATGGGCTGCTGTATCTTTGCAGACGCACGTGTCAATCAGCATCTCTATCCACGCAGGCTCAATTCTTCGAACAATCCTGTTGTTTATGACAGCTTTAAAGATTTTATACAGTGTTTTCAAAAAAGTTTTGGCATGTAATTCTCTTCGTAGCTTTAATTGATTTTTTTATCTCTTCGGCAGTGATTGATAGACATTTCTTCTCAGATATTATAAGGTTGTCGCAAAACTCCTTGAAGCGGATGAGATTATCAGTATTTTCTTTCAACTCCAATATTTTAGGAATCTTGTATACCTCTCTCCAAAAAGTATCTACCTCGTTGGGCTTACGTGGATTTTTGACAGAAACAGGGTGACCGTTGAAGAGGCGCTATGGGTCAACCAGAAACTGTTGATTCTCCCTTATGCCAGATAACATCCGTATTTTGTCAACAATATGCTGCTTGATTTTCAGCAGCTTTGACTGGTTTAGTGTGTGATTGAAGATCCACATTTTTTGGGCGAACTTTCAAAGCCTTTCCGAAGGGCCTTGCTCTCCGCGAACTTTCGAATTTTCAGAAGGTGCTTACTCTTCACTGTTAGTCTCAATGTCGCTTCCTCATCTTCGTCTGTAGCTTGTTTAAGTAGAGATTCAAAGTTCGATCCTTGAGCTAGTACCTCTGTAAGATTTTCCATGTATCTTTACCGAGGACCTGGGGGTTCGAATAACAACTTAAGCTGTATGGCCCCCATCATGCACTTGGCTGCAAGCCAGTCCGTGAATGATGGGATAAAAGCCAGGCTTTGCCCAATATGTCAAAGCAGATACACTGCTCTTATCAGATAACTTGATTGCATTACAAAAATAATTCCGTGACCGATGATATACACTGGATAGCCTCGTGCAGGCTATTCAAAAATCGAACTTTAACCGAAATTCCTTCGACATATTGGGCTGTAACCAACTTAAGCCCGAGATAAATGATCTTTCTTATTTTGTAAATTAGGCTGTTGTGCATTGACAATGTATTTTTACACATTTTTTTTTGTCTGATACAGTTGCTGCAGTGACACTGACGCTCTTGACTTGGAGTCCTGTTCAGATCGCACTTTTTATTAAAGTGGTTTGTCGCAGCCATATAAATTCTTACTCAATCTTAGACAGTCCATATACCTGGTTGATTTTCGATTTTCTGTACCTAATTTCAACCATTGTTAATCCTATAATTTACAACATAATGAGTAGTTAGTTCAGAAAGAGCTTAAAAAAAATGTTTTGTTGCAAGAAGAATTAAAGCACAAATAGATGAGGATTGATATTCAACCCCTTGATATACGCAATAAATTTTAAAGTATTATTTTTCATCTGAAGTTGAATGAAGCAAACAAATTTTAACAACGTTCAATGTTTTTAATATACTGTGACTGTATTTTATAGAATAAAAGTATTTTTCAGGGATTTATCCAAAATATTTCACCCAGCCTCTAATTCGGGGTATACAAAAGAATATTATTGACATTTTTTCAATTGACAAATATCGAAATTCTAACTTATCATATTTAAAGTTTTAGGTGTGCATACAATAAGAAAATAGTATAGGCTTTTAAAAAAAACAATACTTCAACATTTAAAATAAGATCCACACTTAAAAAATAAATATTGTTTTATGATACTGTTTTTCCCATAAATAATTTAGATGTTTTAATGCAATGATCAACTGATAATAAAACAACTATTGTTTTAAAATAAATTTTTTAGACTTTCGCAAGATTTCAAAGTTGTGTGATATAAAAAAATGATTATTGAAAAAAAGAATCAATATAAGGAAATTCCATTTTGCGGAATGTCCTTTTTGACAAATTTATCATTACTTTATCTCCTAAAGCTAATGATTTAGAATGCTATTAACAAGATTTCGACATTTTTCCTCATCATGTTGTATTATTTTTTACTAATGCAGTTATTTATATTTTTGTTCTTTACTCTAATTTCTTGTTTCTTTAATAATATTTTTCCTCAAAATACCAAAATCCATGTATTTCATATTAATAAATAGTCTGTCGGCGCTTTTCTCTGTCTCGTTCATTCAACGAAGTTTGTAATCAAAGTTTACTAATACGGAATGCAATTATATTTTTCAAGAAAATACGGTGTTACGAGGGTAGTTCAATAAGTCCTTAGAATGAAGTATAAAAACAATTTTTTTTGGGTAAATTTTTTTTTATTTTTCAACATAATCTCCTTGGAGCTC
>NC_046664.1:37454640-37460988 GCF_010883055.1 Belonocnema kinseyi | reverse complement strand
TATCTAGTCGGGAGTGGTGCTGACTGAAAACAGATGATTTGGAGCGATTCGCGCGCCATGTGTTGGTCATTCTAAGGACTTATTGAACTACCCTCGTATATGATGTGATTGTATAGTTATTAAGATATTTTTATGGAAGAATTATAGAAGATAAATTGACCATAATCTAAAAATGTGATTTAATAAAATATTATTTTTACCTGGTTTGTTCATATTTTAGTAAAAATTCAAAACACAACGCGTTAAAAAACAGTTTCAAGAAACTTATTTTTTGAACGCGAAAGTACAAATTGAGAATAGAAAACTGCTGGGTTTTTTTTTAACAAATTGTCTCAATATTTTCAGAAAAATCGCCACCACTTTATTTACTCTGAAGTTTTTTAAAGAAGTTTCCGCCGGAAAATATGTTTCAACATTTTCATATACTTTTAAAGAGAAAAAAAAAATTAAAATTATAGAAACCATTTTTTTTGCCACTGAACTATAATGTTGTTTCCAAACATATATTTTATCAATCTTCTAAAACAAAAGTTAAATGAAGAAGATTAATACTATGAATGTTTTAATTAAGTTCTCGCAGGATTTCTGTTCCAAAAATGTAAAACATGTGGTTATTTGTACCATTATTAACAAGGATTGCTCCGCCTTTTCGAGCTCGCCTAATCCCTGCCAATAGTGGAACGAATAGCCACATTTTTAGTGGTACGAATAACCGTGTACTTTTTAGATTGTAAACACTAATGTATAAGAAATAATTTAAACTATAAGGTCAGATAAATCTTCGTGAATTTAAATTATTATTTTTTTATTTGGGTAGGCTCCATTTAAATGAAAATGTGCCTTGATTTAGGTCCTATGGTGGCTATTTTAAGGTCTATATACTATACTAGTTGTTTGGGGCCAATTTTTGGTCTTGAATAGAAGATTTTTATTTATTTTATATTTCAAACTAAATGCTGATCAATTTAGAATTTTTACTATTTTGGTAACATGAATGCTTAAAAAAAGATAGTAAATACTATGAATATTCTAAATAAGTTGTTATAGGATTCATGTTCCACAAAATCCCATTAAAATAGGACGCAAGTACTCAAAAAGCTTTTGGATCAAAAGTAAATTCCAAATTTATTTTGCGCGACTTCTTTATAAATTCCAAATTTCGTTGTGACAGCCTACTAAAAAACTTCTATAAACAAATACAGGGTATTAAAATGATGCGAACAGTTGGCAACGAGATTATGTGGACAATTTAATTTTTTCAATATTAACATGCAACTCAGGTATTTCGATAAGAGATTATACACTCATTACAAAATCTTCTTACGGCAAAAATCATTGAAAGCATGTGCAATATTTACTGAAAATTTATAAGCCATCAGTCATCAATGTTAAAGTATTTGATAACGTTTTTTTGATAACGAAAGAAGAAATTTCTGATCTGTTTATTATAAGAACAAAAGGGCAATAAATTATATCATACCTAGACACAGGAGTCGATTAAAAATTATGAAAATCGTGTAAAGTTCATTATTTTCGTTTATTAGTTTTGTCAGTACCATGAGTAATGTGCTCACATCCATAATCATCCTGAAGAATGTAGCAATGTGAAATGTGACTGTTACCTCTTTTCTCTAGAATTATCAGATATTTTACTAGCTACATGAGGTACGTTTTCACTAATTATTTTGTTTAATTATTGATTATCAAAATCTTTAACGACATAATGTTATTTTAGGTGCACTTGCATATAATCACGATGTTGGACACGTTTCATGAATTTTGAGCCACTCTAGGGTGCTCAAAAGGTTTGTTTGGAAGGTTTGTTTGGAAGTTTGTTTTGGAAGAAAAACTAGAGGTGTACCTCTAAAACAAAACAGTAACGAAAATTTTTAAAAATTTTTAAATCATTTTTTCCCCTATTTTTTATCTAAAAAAATCCAAACTTTTTTCTGGAAGTAGTCTTTTTGGTTAACACAGTTAACAGTAGTCTTTTTGGTTAACACAACGAAAATATGCGTTTTCGAGAGACATGTTTCAGACAAAACTTTTAGGATTTTGGACAAGGATCTGAATGTTGACCTTGAAGCTGACCTCGGCGTTGACCATCAAGGTTATTTCAAGGTCAAATATTATTTTAAAAATGGAAACCCCTATTTTTGACACCGCCAATCGAAAGACGGGAAAATTTTACGTTCAGATATGCATAGGGGTTTCCATTAAAAAATTTAAGTTTATCTTGAAATAACCTTGAAGGTCAACGCCAAGGTCACCATTTAGATCCTCGACTAAAACCCTGAAATTTTTATATGAAATATTTCTCTCGAAAACGCAAATTTTCGCAGATAGGGTGGGGAGAGGGGAGCGGGGGGAGTCAGATACTTGTTGATGACCCTGTATTGTGCCAATATAGGCTTGATAGGTACGGGCGTCATTTTTACATGCTTTACCCCTAGGCCCAAAGTGTGTACTATCAGTGTAATATCACAAACAATTCTCGAGTTGGATAAAAACGCTGCAAAAGTTTAAAAACTTCAATTATTCGAAGGCAGACAATTTTTATCACGAGGCAGATAAAAATTATCCGTTGTCAGATGATTGTATGGTTTTCAATTGTGTGCAACGTTTTTATCCTACTTATGATAAATAATACCTCGGGGATTTACTGTGATATGATATAGCTTAAGCTTCTCAGTGCATTAGAATACTATACATTAATTTTAATGTAATTTAATTTCAGTAAAAAGTAGATATATAGTCAAAACACTATTTCGTTTAAGATTCATAATTTCAGTTAAAAATTTCATATCTTTAGTTGAAAAATTCGTTTTTTTGTTTTTGTTGCAAATTTATTTCTACTGAAAATGCAACCATTTTTGTTAAAGATCCATTATTTTACGTTATTTGAAAATTCATCTCTTAAGTTGAGAGTTTGACTATTTTGTTTAAAATTGGTCTTTTTTAATTGAAAATTCAACTCCTTGGGTACAAGTTCAAGTCCTTTGTTTAAAATGTGTTCTTTTTAGTTTAACGTTTATCTCTTTGGTGAAAATTTAATTATCTAGTTAAAAATGCAACTGTTTGATTGAAAATGAACTTTTGTGATGAAAATAGTTTTTTTGGGTTTAAAATTAAAATGCCCTAATACAATGTATAATGTGCAGCATCATCTTTCATTATTTGTTGTTAAAAACATAGGCAATACTATGCCCACATTACCTGTTGATTGTAGTTTATTTAAAATGCCACAAGATCTAGCAGACTCGGGATTTCATAATCCGTTCGAAGTCGATATAATTCTAGGCGCGCAATATTTTTATCACGTCTTACGTCAGGGTCAAATTCTAATCGCAAATCACCCTGCAGTTTTCCAGGAAACATGCGCTCCGTAGAAGAAGAGGCTTGTGAGTCAGATTACGTCAAAAATACTGAACAGGATGAGTTAGGTCGATATACTGTTCATTTGCCCTTCAATCATCAATTCTTAGAAATCAGTATTTTAAATTTATTCAGAGTTATCTTAACGAGAATCACATGACACCTTTAAAACAGGAAGAGTCGTTAGATCGTGGATTTTTTCTTCCACATCATGCAGTAATTAAAAATAGCAGTCTCACAAAGAAAACACGAGTCGTGTTTGACGCTCTTGCAAGTCTTCCTCAGGCATTTCTTTAAATGATGCTCTAATGGTAGGACCTACAATTCAAGACGATTTATTTTCAATTTTTACAAGATTTGCACATTTCTTTTCGCTCTTACAGCTGATATAGAGCAAATGTTTCGACAGGTTCAGTTAACCAACTAGCACAGATTATTTCACAAAATTTTGTGGCGCGAAACTCCTGATGAGCCAATTAAAGTATATACATTAAATACAGTAACTTTGGCACCGAATCTGCACCTTTTCTCGCGATTCGTACGCTTCATCAACTAGCAGAAGATGAACGCGAAAATTATCCAACCGCATCAGTTATTTTAAAACGCGATTTTTATGTCAACGACCTTCTAGCAGGCGTAAATGCGTATCAAGAAGCTCTCTACTTTCGTAATGATTTAGTTGAACTCTTACAAAAAGGAGGGTTCAATCCGCGCAAATGGGGTTCAAATGATCCCAGACTAACGAATGATTTTAAAAATTATTCGCGAAATACACACTTATCTTTAGATCCCACAGAGAATATTAAAACTGTACGAATTTTCCGGAATGCAAGCACTGATTCGATTATTGAAATAGTGAACAAAAAGAACCATTTTTTCACAAATCGCGGAACTTTTCGATCCACTAGGGCGTTCGCAAAGTGTATTGGCCAATCGATGGTAAAAATGTCACACGGCACATTATTCGTCAATGCATCACCTGTTTCAAAGCAAAGCCACGTGGTATCAATTATATTATGGGGAATCTCCCAGAAAATCCCTTAGTTCCAGCTCAACCACTTTCAAATGTCGGAATTGATTATTGTGGACCTTTTTATGTTAAAGAAAAGCGTTACAGAAACCGAAATAAGGTGAAATTCTATGTCTGAATTTTTGTTTGTTTCGCGACTAAAGCTATACATCTCAAGCTGGTTAACGATTTGACGACTGAAGCATTTATTGCTTGTTTAAAAAGATTTTCTTCCCATCGAGGAAAATCTAAAAACATTTATTCGGACAATGCTACACATTTTTTTGGAGCACGCAATGAATTTAGAGCACTCCATGACTTTATTAAATCAGCAGAACATTATCCCTCGGTTCAGAAACTCCTATCAGAAGAAAAAATTACTTGTTATTCATCCCCTTACGATCATCGCACTTTGGTGGTCTTTGGGAGGCGTACAAGCACAGCTACCTGCAAACGCAACGTGACACGTGTGTGCCCGCTGCCGATTCAACCATCTAACAATAATTAGATGATGTTCACTGCATATAATTTAATAAACATAATTTCTGTATATAATTGTTTCCTTTATTCATTTCTTATATATTATTAATCATATATATTCGGGGTTTTTTTTAGATCACATTTTACTTTGTCCCTACATATGTAATTCAACTTATATCTTTCTGAAATCTATTTTGAACTATGTTCATTCAATTGGGCCGGCTTTATGTTGCTTCTTAAGAAAATATAAATTAGAATTTCAATAGGTTTGTTTTTGTAACGCCTGCAAAGAATTTGTACAAAACTTCGACACTGCATTTATTCTATAACCCTACAGTTTAGAATGGGCATAATCATAAATTTCAAGATAAGCTGCTGTACTTCAGTGAAGGTTCCTTCAGTCCCTTTAGTCCTTTTAGTATTGAAATCCTAAGTCTTTTACAGTAACTAAAATTCATCAGTTAGGACTGTCATATAATTTCAAATGTTATAAACTGGCCGTTTTTACTATGGCAGTATATAGCCGGGTTAGTTGCAGCTGCCCGCACCTTTTTTCACCCAGTTACTTTTAGTACCAAGCGAGTTAACCAGAAATGGGAGTGACTGATGGATCCCACTCTTCGTTTTATCAGCTGATCAAAATATGTATAGTGACCCCAGGAATGTATACTGAATTTTCAGTTTCGGCACCTCCGAACCTGGTCACTTTTTCAATTTCCACCTTTTTAATTATTACAATTTCAAATCTCAACTGTGTAGCATCAGCCTCGGAGCTCGTCGTCCGAGCCGATCTTCCTATTTCAATTTGTGTATATTTTAAAAATATTGCCTTCTTAACTCAGTTTGCATTTCATGCACTAGTGTTAAATTTGTGTGCCTGTGTAAATATAGAAAGGTCAAAGAAATGCCCGGAAATATTTATTGTTAAAACACCCACCATTTTATTACGATTAACAATATTTTTTTAGGTATGTTTCGATTTGAGAAACAACAAAAACAATATTTGGAAAAATTTGGAAATTTTTTGGTATTTTATGGTAACTTATCGCTTCGGTTAATCCAATCAATACTCACAATAATTGAACGCTTTTAGTTGATTATCCAGAATAGGCCACTTTCTCAGAGAAGAATCTAGAATCTTCAATCCGATTTCAGAGTTCTCTTATCCTTCACAAAAAAATAACTTCTCGTGGCTAAAAATGGCCAATGGACAACCAAAAAAGGGAGGCAGAAGATATTAACTTATTAAACAAAAATTATGATCATTTTAGTACTATACAAGGGTATCCTTTTCGCTCTATTGTGGAATTTCTATTTTATCATAGAAGTTATTCTTTAACTTCATTATAATAGTTACTATATCAAGGGGCGCCGGAAGGCATGTTGAGTATGTTGAGCTGGTACAGGTAAATTTTCTGGCATATTGAGTTCAACATGCCAAATCGGAGGAACTTTTTTTACTTGCAAACTCAAACTCATAGGGG
>NC_046664.1:37446559-37454540 GCF_010883055.1 Belonocnema kinseyi | reverse complement strand
CTGACTCATTCGAAACAGCACCGCGGAGTACACAAGTGCTCACGTGCACAAATTCCTGTAACAGTCATGCTGCGCAACACCTTCCCCTCCATTACACAATTCTTGTAGTTTCTGTGTTATTTGTCGTAAACTATGCTAGACGATTTGTAAAGGCATATAGCGGCGCCCGTGACTATATCCAGTTACTATGTGCCTTTCTTTCATTATAAATTAAACTTTGTTTTATTGTGTACAAATCGGCCATTTTCAAAGTCGTGTGGAAAAAATTAAATGGCAATTTAGTTTTAGGTCTGGCTCAGGTCTGGATTTATTTAGGCTGCTTAGCCTGGAAAATCTGTGCTGGCTCAGAACTGGCGGTACTCATTCCAGAACAATAAAATTTATGGAGTCTGGAGTAACAGGAGTCACATGCAGCGCAGGTATATGAGTATTTTTCGGTCAACGGTCTCATTAATTATCCAAATTTGAGATTAAAATTGCGTTTGAGCAGTAAAATTTGTTTGTTAAAATTTTTTTTTTCATTCTGGTATAGTTGCTGTAGTGATTTCCACATTCTTATTTTGGATTCCTCGTGAGATCTTGACAAAAGATCTAAAACTTTTTGGAAAAACTTCTTTGATCCCTTAGGAAGATTTTTCTCACTGGTAGTAGTCAAAATTCGAAACTTCCTCACACAACTTTCTCGTTTGTATACATGCATCCCAGATTTCGATGAAAATATTTTTGAAAATTTACTACACAGCCCTGAAATGTTTTTTAAACTTAACAAACACTCTAACAGTCGTAGAATATGTTGAAGAATGTTACATATTATTTTCAAGAAAAAATGTTAATTTTCGACAAAGATCTGGCGAGTTGAACGAAAAAAAGTATTGCTTTTTTTCGTTGATATGCACATCAACAATTGCAAATTCGGAGGCTTATGTAAAAACAATCATTGAAAATTTCTTTTGGAGCGCATCGAACAGAAAATAGTTTTTAGTGTGTTGAAGTATTTATGACATTTTCTACCGAAAATAAACCTAAGATAAAGGGAATCCATGTAATCATAATTTTTATCAACTCCATCTATTGTTAGTAATTTCTCTTAAACTTTGACAGAAACCCTTAAAAAAATTATTAAAAAATTCAAAACCATAAAATGTTGGTCCTTTCTTTAAACTATCATAATTTTGGTGATTTTAGTCATAATAAGATGAATTTTTTCAAATATTTACAATTATACGCATTTTTAAAGAATTTTTTGAAAAAAATCCTTTATTAATTAATTTTTTTTAATACATAGCTTACAATCTCATCTAGAATCCCTGTAAATGACATGGCGTGTCTAGCACCCATGAGTCTGAACTCTAACTTTTTCATTAAATCTCGAAAAATATGATAAATCACATGTTTGCATTTAAAGGACTTTTAGAGCGCAGTATAAGGTATGCATAAAAAACTTTTGATAAAAAACTTGAAAATAGATTTTTTTAATTTAGTTTAAAATTATGTCTTTGAAAAATACAAAAAGTTTTGATTTTTTGTTCAAATAATACTTCTTTAAAAATGCGTCTCATTGAAAAAGCTTTCAAAATAAAACATCTTAATAACATTCAAAGCATTAAAACTTTACAAAAGAAAAAAACTTTTCTGTTTTAATATCTCCTGAGTTTTTGAATGTTTAAAAAATTATTTTAGGATTTCTGTCAACGCTTTAGAGAAATTATTTTAAATTGATGAAATTCTTCAGATTATTTGACGTCAAATTGCTTGAAAGTTAATTTTATAAAATAAAAATTACGATTTTTACAATATTTTGTTGTTTACTTGACTCTTAAATTATTAAAAAATTTCGCCCTTGAAATTAATCAAAATTAATTAGGTATACAGTGCTTGCAGTAATTTTCGTGAGTAATTTAGATAATTTTATCTTTAATAACAATTTAAGATACGTATGTACTACAAGCAAAAATAAACTTTTGCAAAATTAACATCAAAGCTCTTTAAGTCTTAGTCACTTTTGAAGGACAACTCCTTCCCCAGGATATCAAATTTTACTACAGCCTATATAAGTTCTCTCCCTACATCCTTCCTCCAAAACTCTGCTACGGCTGTGCTAGACATGGCCACGTGAAAGCCCAGTGCAAAAACCCTAGATGTCTATTCTTTGGGGAAAAACCTCATGAAGACCAACACTGACCTAATAGAACTTCATCTCCCCTCTGCATTAACTGTAAAGGCCCACATTGGACTGTTGACAAACAATGCCCTTTATACGTTGCTGAGAAAGAAATCCGCAGAATTTCTGCTCTACGCGATATCAGTATCAAAAAAGCCGCCTCCTTTACAAATGAGAAAAATCGTCCCCCCAGGGATCCCAAAATATTGACTCTGCCATCGCCGCTCACTTGAAATCATCTCTAGATTCTTCTTCATCTCTTTTTAACTTCTCAAACTTTCTATCTTTAAGAGAAGCTGATGTTGGCTCTATCTCTTTCGGTCCGGAATTCTCCTAAAAATATAGCTAAGCTGCTAAAAAAAACCCTCCCACTCTAGAACAACAACCCCATTATCTGCTCCGTCTTCACAAAGGAAATCGCAAACACAATCTGAATCGCAATCCTTCTATCATCTTAACTCTCGTTCTCCTAGCCTTGTCGGAAATGCTGTCTGTTTACAAAATCGTTCTACTAACACCCCTGCCCTTTTTTCCTCCTCCACCGATTTTCAAAAACAAGACCTCAGAGAAATGATTTCATCTCTTATGAATTTCCTTCAACGCTTTGCTCCTCTATCATCTCTTTTTGGCAGTGGGCTTTTTAGTCAATACAATAGCCCTCTGCTTACTAACCAGAATCCGATTACCACTGACCCGATCCCTTAAAATGCTTTTTTTGATCCATAATGGATAATATAGAAATATTAAGAATTTTACAATAAAACTGCCATGGCATAATCCATAAAAAGGGTCCCTGGAAAAAATTATTTACAACTTATTAAATCATAATTAAATTAAATTAAACTTATTAAATTTACAACTTATCAACATCTTATTAAATGAAACCTGCCTAAAAGATAAAAATAATTTGTTTCTAAGGAAACTTGATATTATTAGAAAAGACCGCCCTATCAATATTGGTGATGCTCTTATAATTGCTATTAGGAATTATATTGTTTTCTTGGAATCGAAAATTCCCGAAATTCCTAACCAATTAAACACACTGCCTATTTCTGTTCCCTCTAGTCAGGGAGAATTATTGATCATCAATATTTATAGAAATACTAGAGCTCCAGCTAACGCCATAAACTGGAACACCATATTTGACTCATTCTCTGATGTCTTCCCAGTAGTGTTTATGAGCGGAGATATCAATGGCCATTACCAGTCCTAGAAATATGATAATGCCTGCCTAGCTGAAAATAAATTAAATACTGCAGTTCTAGCTTCCAACCTCATGATTCTAAATGGCGGTTCTTCCACTCACTTGCCTAGGCCCAATGAATCGAAATCTGCTATCGATCTCTCCCTGGTCTCTGGTAGCCTTGAACCTTTATGTTCCTGGAAAGTAGAGGGGGATAAGATGGGTAGTGATCACTTTCATATTTCAACTACTATTGGTATCTCTTGTTCATATTGTGAATTCTTCTTGCAGAAATATAACTTTAAAAAAGTGTCTTGGGATATTTTTCAGGAAACCCTCGAAAAAACTTACTTTAATTGTAAGCAAAATGAGAGTAACCTTTCTCAGCTCTTCAAGAATATTATGATCTATTTGAAACGATTGATAAAGCCCTTCACATAGCCGGTCCTAAAATTGATGTCCAAAAACATAATTATTGGTACTCTCCACCGTGGTGGAACAAGGATTGCTTGAGGTTGGAGAGATTAAGAAGAGCCAAGCTTGGAAGGTATATACATAAATACAATTTTGAACATTTTCTAGACCTTCAGAAATTCGAAGCTGAAACCACAAAAACCTTCAAAAAATAAAAATCTGCGACTGGAGATCCTTTTGCGAATCTATTATTTCAACTTCCCGAATTTCAGATATCTGGAATAAGATTCGCGGCTTTCGACACAGACTTCTCACTAATCCTTATCCTTTCACTTCCCCGGTTAATCAAGAAACGGTAAAAAGATGGAAAAATTCGTAGAAAAATTTTGTGACCATAGCTCACCCCCTCAAACCTACCCGCCGCCACCCTCTGTCCCAGACTCGCCTCCTATCCAAGCTATAACCAACGCCGACTCCGATTGCATTCCTAACCCTATCGTCTCTAAATTCCCGAGTGAACCCTTCAATATTCAAGAGTTACATCTTGCCATTGCCGCTTCTAAGAGCACGTCCTCCCCTGGACTAGATAAGGTCAACTTTCAGGTTATTCAAAACTTTCCAGAAAATAATCTGATACATCTGTTAAACATATATAACTTAATCTCGGATGGTGGTTTCTTTCCAGATTACTGGAACAAATTCTTAGTTTTTCTAATCGGAAAACACAATTCGGAAAAAGCTCGTCCTATTGCCATGGCATCCTGCTTTCTGAAACTCATTGAAAGATTAGTAGTTAACAGACTGAACTTTAGGATTTAACTATTGTCTTTAAAATACATCTTTTTTTTTAAATTACACTACTTGGTTAGAGGTTGAACCGCTTTGTAAATAATTTTTTTTTAATTGAAGAATCATCATTTTAACTGAAAATTCATATCTGTGGTTTAAATTAGTTTCTTTTTTATACAAAAAATGTGATTATTATAGTTCAAGATTCATCATTTTATGTTAGTTGAACTTTCATCTTTTTAGTTGACAGTTAAATATTTTGTTGAGAATTGATTTTTTTATTTGTAATGTTATCTAGTTGGGTTATAGTTGAACTACTTTCTTAAATATGTACTCTTATTGGTCGAACGTTCATATCTTTGGTTACAAAATCTATTTGGTTGAAAATTCATCTTTTTGGTAGAAAAATAATCTTATTGGTTAATAATTCGTCTTTTTTTTTGAAATGCTTACTATATTTTTTGTTCGGAATTCATGTTTATAGGTAAAAAATTCAACTACTTTGTTAAAAATGTTACTATTTTGTTGCCATTTTTTTGCTTCATTTAAATATCAACTATTACACTCTTCTCTGAGAATTTATGTTTTTGCAATATTCATATTTGGCTGTAAATACAACCGTTTGGTTAAGGAAGCAGTTTTATTGTTGTTGAAAAGAAGCAAGCATTGTCTCAACAAGCAGTGTTGTCCTCGAAAAAGAAGTGGCCTAGCGGTGCTTTCATACATCAAATGCAGATATAATCAATTCAAAAGCATATGCTATTGTTTCTTATTTTCTTGATTCAAATAAAATATTATTAAATTATTTAAAAATTTATTAGACACAACTGAAGATGTCATAGACCTAATAGTAGAATATTATAAACTTAACTACGCGTGAAATTTGAAGCAAACGATATGTCCTATGAATTGATAGCATCATGCTCTCAAATCTGAAGTGCGATGCTATCGTTGCAAAAGTAGAAAAGTTTAACTGTATAGTACACTGACATAATCTATTAGAAGAAATTTCAGATTCAAAGACGGAAAATATTGATTCAATTGCAAAATACATTTGTTTTCCAGAAGTTAAATCTAAAGAATTTACAACCTTCTTTTTTACCCTCTGACACATACTCCTTCGTTTTCTCGGTTTTTTATTGACATTAATTCTTAACTATATACTCCATACATTATTCTAAGTTACACTAATTGTTGTCTTTGGTTAGGGAGGACGTATAATTTACGGTAAAAGTTTAGAATAGCGGCTTCTCCAGTATGGTCCTTTAAACTAACTAGCCAACAAATAAAAAATTACAATCGCTGAATTTTAAATGAAAAATGTGGGAGAAGAGCATTTTCAGATCTTAATATCACTTTGTTTATGAAAAAAACAGGCCGAGATGCACTTTGCGTACCTGACTGTAATCACTGCCATAATCACTAACAATTAATCCCGATCGAGATTACTTTGACGGCTTCTATTCAAAATGACTAATAACAGCAAGATAATAATAAAACAAAAGGGGAAAGAACGTTTTTGCAAAAAAAAACGTGCTGGATAAGGGTCACAGAAGAGTGATCGGTCACACCTCGAGCCCCTTTTCCAGCTCGCCCTTTAAAAAAACACGTGCTAACGACTGGTCACAAAAGCGTGAGCTGAAACATCTCGAACCACACGTATATTTTCAGTCAGGTTCATACTATTTCGTACATTTTGACAATTAGAAACAATTAACCATTTGTAAAAACATGCTTGCCCCTTTTATTTTATTATTATCTGGCTGTTATTAGTCATTTTGAACAATCTATATACGCTTTAGAGCCACGTTGAGCAGAAGCCATCAAAGTAAACAATTACTTCTTTAGTCTATTTTCTGATAAACAAAGTGCTAATGTGGTATGGAAATGCTCTTCCCCCACCCTTTTCATTTAGAATTCATCGAACATTAACAATTTTTGGTTCGCTAGTTAGTTTAAAGCACCATACTGGAAAAGCTGCTATTCTAAAGTTTTACCTTACTTATAACTAATGTGAAACGCACTTTATTAAAATATCCGCAATCGCCGAGAATCAAACGCACACACCGCTTGCTTAAAATACCACGCCTTATCCGTAAAGCTACGACGCCACACTAAGGACGATATTATAAATACTGATAGCATTCATTCGACACTTTGAACTTACAAGGGAAATGCCTCCTCTGCAACATTGACTTTTTGATTAAACTATGACACAGCCACACAGAAAAAATAAGTGTGCGGATCTGGTAACAAGACACACACGTTGAGCCATAACCTCAAAAAATGACGAAAAATCATGCACTGAGGCAAATAAATATCAAAATAATGCCAGTGATGCAAATTTTCACTTCAAAAACATGTCGACAACTGTGAAGGATCAACCCTTGTCTGATATCAACTTATTTAACATAACTTCATCCAACAGAACCTGACCTCACCTAACCTGAATTAACAGAAATTTATTGAACTACACGTAAAGCTCTGGAAGCATATTTTCCCAGTAGCAAATGTGTGATACATCGAATGGGTCAACTCGAGCCTAACCTAGAAATAAATCTAACCTAGCCTAACCTAACCTAACCTCACGAAACACAATTGAACTGATTGTGCTGTTCCGTTGTGTTTGCGGAACCGTTTGCATTAGCTTGGGCTTAACCTGCAAAGAGGTCAAACCTATCCTAACCTAAAAACACCTGACCTAACCTAACCTAACCTAACTTAACTTCACGTCACACAATTAAACTCATTGTGTTGTCCAGTTGTGTTTGCGGTACCGCTTCATTCAGCTTCGGCTTAACCTACATAGAGGTTTAACCTATCCTAACCTAACAAAACCTGACCTAACCTAACCTAGCCGAATGAAATTCAACCACACGTGTAGCTATGTAAGCGTACGGTTCTCAGTCTTAAATGTGTGCTATATTTAATAGGTTAACTCGATCTTAACCTACAAGACGCATCTTTTTTTCCTCTTGCAAAAATTTATAGGTTTTGTAGTGTTTGAGATAATTGGTAAAAAGTGGATATTTTGAAAACGAAAAATTCCAAACTTTTTTCACTTCAACTCGCGCTAATTTAGCCAATTTTCATCATTTCCCGATTTCCCCAATTCAAAGTACGTGTTTAAGTCTTCTGAAACTATCTAAGAAAGAAAAACGAGAATATTGTAATAAACAAAAAAGTTATTCATTTTTTTTGAGGCAATGCAAAAATCATGAATTTTAACCTTCAAACGCCTCGTTTAGCGAACGAATTTTAAGCTACGAAAAGGTTTCAGTGAGAAAGTTGTTTTTTAAGATTCAAAGAAGTTTTCTGAAAAGTTTTAGATGAATTTGATTAATAGTTCAAAAATTATGAATGTTTTAAAATCCAAGCGGTAATCTTGACGCTGCCCAAAAACGTGCCTGGCCGGCTACGTACGCGCTGCAGCG
>NC_046664.1:37445247-37446459 GCF_010883055.1 Belonocnema kinseyi | reverse complement strand
GATTTTTTAGATATTTTTGAGAATATTAATTAAAAAGAAAAAGATATTAAAATGAAACAAGGTAGAAAAAGAACTAGAAATGAAGATTCGTGGATTAAAAATGAGAAAAAATGTTCCAGAAATCAGTACGATTGGAAACCGTCAATACAATTTTTAAATAAATTTTAATAATAAATTTAATATTTTATGACTTTTCATTCTTGATTTTTTAAATAATTCTTTTACTGAACTATATATAATATGTGGATAGTCTAAAGTAATTATTTTAAATTTTTAATGACGAAGTTAATAGCATCATTTGTTATTTCTTTAGGGAAAAGAATACATTACAAAGTCTAAAACTAAAAAAACGGTATTGCTAAAGATATTATAATCCCAGAGAGATCTCTCAAACCTATTGAATCCTGCTGTGGAGAAAAATGTTAGCAAAAGTTTTCAAATGTGCAACAAGAAAAAGTACATACAAATTTTTGGAATCTCGGGAACTATAATGAACAAAATGTGTTTCTCAGAGGATTGTTAAAATGCAAGGATCCTATCCAAACGAATGCAGGTGAATAACTAGGACGGTTAATTCATTGGATATATTTATTTCCTACTGACGTAGGTGGAGTACGCGAAAGTTGTCTTAAATTAACAGAAAATTAAAAAAAAATGATTGAAGAGCATTGCGAATCAATTCCACATCACAGTTCACATTCCAAACGAAATTCTACCAACCTAAAATATTTTGATAATCCTTTATTAAATCTTGTAGAACTTTACAAATTATTCGGAAAATATTATAAAGAAAAAACGGGGGCTAAATTGACAATAAGTCAAACCGTTTATTTTAAGTATTTTAACTGAAATGTTGGCTTCATCTTAAATAACCTAGAACTGACATGTGCAATACTTGCTACAAAAAGGAGACAAATGGAGAGGTAAACGAAGAAGTAATTAATCACAAAAACAATGCTGAAATTTATTTGAAGCTAAAAAAGCAAATACTTTCTGAAAATAATAGTCTATGCTGTGAATTTGATTTTGCACAGAATTTTTCCACTACCAAAAATACCCATGTCCGCGCAGTTTTGCCTACGTTTAGCATGGATTTTTCTATTTAACGTGCATGTACATACTACGAACCAGAGTTACATGTTCCCTATTCTTAAGGGAATTGTAAAGAAGGGTGCTAACTCTGTTTGCAGTTTTATCAAATACGCGGTATTA
>NC_046664.1:37431616-37445147 GCF_010883055.1 Belonocnema kinseyi | reverse complement strand
TTCGCAATGCTCGTTCACCTTCATTCACAATGGTCGAGAAGTGTGAAGATCTTCTGCAGGATTTTGAAAAATGTTTCAAAAGCAAAATG
The DNA here is from genome assembly GCF_010883055.1 of Belonocnema kinseyi. NCBI lineage: Eukaryota > Metazoa > Arthropoda > Insecta > Hymenoptera > Cynipidae > Belonocnema > Belonocnema kinseyi. Next base: position 37,445,058 of record NC_046664.1, on the reverse strand, counting down.
CGAAAGCCAAAAAGCTTCCAAATCAGCAAAGCGTCCGTTTTTCATTTTTTTCCTGATGGGAAAGTGGATGTTTTTGATAACTATGAATTGAAAAATCCAACCACTTTTTTCTTTAAACCTACGCTTAAACTAGAAAATCTTTCGAAAAGTCCTCCGCCCCGAATTGAATTAAAAGCTCCCAAAATAAAGGATGTAAAAAATCTCTTCCAGTATTTAAGCGCTAAAGGAAAAGAATTTTTCGAATCATATTTTTTAAAAGTACAAACTCAGAATCCAGATGCCGAATAAACTGGAGAGAGTGACGAAAATGACTGAAAGTAGTTTCTAATAAAATATTGTTTGATTAATTTATTCTTGTTCAATAATATGCATAATATTATATGTTAAATGTTTAATAAATAAATTATTTTAATGATAATATCTGGAGTTACTGTTGTGCATTTGTTTTGGTAAGATTGACTTGACCTTCACGTCGTTCGCTGCAGCGCATACGTCGCCGGCCAGGCACGTTTTTGGGCAGCGTCAAGATTACCGCTTGGATTTTAAAACATTCATAATTTTTGAACTATTAATCAAATTGATCTAAAACTTTCCAGAAAACTTCTTTGAATCTTAATGAACAACTTTCTCACTGAAAGCTTTTCGTAGCTTAAAATTCGTTCGCTAAACGAGGCGCTTGAAGGTTAAAATTCATGATTCTTGCATTGCCTCAAAAAAAATTAATAACTTTTTTGTTTATTACAATATTCTCGTTTTTCTTTCTTAGATAGTTTCAGAAGACTTAAACACGTACTTTGTATTGGGGAAATCGGGAAGTGATGAAAATTGGCTAAATTAGCGCGAGTTGAAGTGAAAAAAGATTGAAATTTTTCGTTTTCAAAAAATCCACTTTTTACCAATTATCTCAAAAACTACAACACCTATAAATTTTTGTAAGAAGAAAAAAAGATGCGCCTTGAAATTTTCTATAAGTATCAGTCTTTAAAATTGAAATTAGAAAGATTTTTAAAAATGACACTCAGGACAATACTTCTCAGGCTGAATCCTTCCGTGTCCCCTTTTGGTCGCTAGCGGTTCAATTATAGTCAAAACTTGTATATATGAACAATCCTTTCTTGGAATGAAAGTTAAATGGTAAATTAATAAATGTCTGTTAATTTTCCTGTAAAAATATTCTACACTAAAAATTGAAATTAAATTAATAATTGAAAAAAGCAATTAATGATTAAAAATAGACAATGTTAGATAATTGAAAAGAAAACATTTGCAAAATTTATATTTTGCATCGTTTCAAACTAAATAGTATAATATACTCCATTTATTTCAATCGTTTTTACTTTAAGTTTTGACTTAAATATTTACTCTGATTATTTATTCAATAATTATACTGCCAAATGAGACAACTGAAAAATCCCGAAAAACAAAATTTCCGACACTGTAAAATTCCAGAATAATAAAATCCCCGTTAAAAATTTCCGAACTATGAAATTCCTGAATAATGGAAATTAAAAAAGTGTTGTTTTTTAAAAATAAATATTATTCATTTCTTAATAACACAATCATTATATATGTTTATCAAAGAAATTTTTGTATCAATGTTTAAACTATATTTTGGTCGTCCGCAGACAAATTGCCAAGTTCAATCACATCAGTTTGAAATGTGTTTCAGTGTTTTTTGTATATATTTGTATATTTGTTATTTGTATATTGTATAGATTGAAGAGGTTTAATACGTTTGGTTCAATTTTACTATGCCTTACAGACAGTTATGAAACTTTTTTAAACATTTGCATTTATGTTTCATACAACAAGATTTTTCTTCACATTGAAATCTTTTACCTTAGAAAGAAATACATATCTTGATCTGATAATAGAATATAGAGATGACTCAACTTTTATTTTTCTTCGTTTTTATCTCAGATGTTGTAGATCTGATAGTGTATGCTTTTGACCGTATTCTAAGGCGCCATTCATTGTAACTACAGTAGATAATATCAATTCGAAAGTATCTTTGTTTCGCGGAAATAATTTTCTCTAGAAGTTAAAAAGATACTTTGTTAATTCAAAAGTATGTTTAACACTTTAAATACAAATTTTTCTAGAAATAAATGTGCATTTCTTTTTCTTAACTTTATTTGCTTCAGCTTCATATAATCTATAGTATTGTATTTTTTATTAAAAACTCGAAATATTTCACTCAAAGCAAAATTTATTGGACTATTGACATAAGCTATTATATTAATAATGCGGAATTCAAAAGCACCGGCAATGAGGATGGAAACTTAGATAATAGACTTAGGATGAAATAGACTTAGAAATAGACTTAGGATGGAAAGTTAGAGAATAAGCTAAGGATGTGGTACTTTCAATTTACCCAAAATATCTTGAAATTTATGTAACATTTCAGTATGTTTACCAGAAAAATTAAAACATTATTTCAAACTTAAAACAAACTTTAAAAACTTTGAAAATTATCTTTTAGTATAAAAAAAATCACACGAAACATAAAATACGAATTTTAATCCTCATCATTATTTTACTTAATAAGAGGAAGAAAAAACAAAATGAGCTTAAAAAAGTCGTAATAATCATTTCTCAGTAACCACCTCAACTTTTACCACGCTTTGTGGCAAAATACATTTTTTTTTCTTTGCATATTTCTAACATTTATCGATCGGCCAGATTATGAAATGAATGAGATATTCGTTAAGTATTCGACTATACAAAAAAGTTATCTTTTCAAGCTCAAATTGTACATACATGTGGAATGAACCTTCAGGATCAAGTTTCTAAAGAAAAAAAATTATATTTGAACTTGGACGTTTCGAAAATGAATTTTTTCTTTCCGCCGGCATGTCTATATAACAAGCCGGCGAGCTTGTCGCTGCAAACAGGCGCGACGCTTGAATCGGGATTCAATGTGACAATGTGTAATACATTTGGAAGATAGAAAACTTTCATTGTATACTGTCGTGTGAAAAAATTTAATTATTTTGGTATCAAATTCAAAAAACACAGAACCAGGTAAGTCTTAAACGCACAGTTTAAGGTTTACAGTAGTCAAAACGAAATTCGACCAAAGTGAGCTTTATTTAGTCGTTGTTCTTAGCGCCGCAACTATGGACCTTGAATTTATGCAATTTTAAACTTTTTCAAACACATGACAGGAGCAAAAAAACTTAAATTACGCTTACTGGTTGCAGTGGAAGTGGCTGCAGGGTATAATCTAAGAAAATGTTAATGGGACATTTCACACAATATTTGCCACAAAAATTTTTATCACGTAAAACATTTTTTTCTTGTTTAACACTCAAAAATATTCGATTCCTATTTTTTATTTCAATATGATGCGCAAAGTTTTCCATAAAAATTAAAAAAAAAATTAATTTCGTAAAAAAGTACCTTTTTCAATTGCTTATATTGAAATCACATTTAGCTTGCAAGAAAGAAGTAATCGTATGAAATTCTATGAACTCCGAATTTAACTCATATGATATGAAATATAATTGTCCGCAACGATTCATCTGATTTTAGAGTGAATGGCTCCTTGCATTTTTCTGTGTTTTTAAAAATGAATTTTCGAGCTAGCCATGAAAAATATTTTCAGCAGAACAAGAATTATTGCTGGTGAAAACACATTAGCAAAATTTAAGGAAACTACATAAAAGAATGAAAATTAAAAAATCAGCATAATTTGAAAATTATTATATTTGAATTTATATTTTCTATGACTATGACCTCTATGGGTAAAAAGTTCTAATGTATTCAGAATATATTTCCAAGTGAGCTAATTTTTAATCAAATACAAGAATGACTCAAAACCTGCTGCCTTTTTACTTTTATTTTTTCAGTACTTGAAAATTTTCCACGATGGATTTTTATCCACAGACATGACCTAAGGGAATATTGTAAAAAATCGGGTCGCATGAAAATATAATATTTTTGAAAATAAGCTCTTTTACACATTTATCGTACAAGAGAAATCAATCAATTTATCAATAAATCATGTATTTATTCTGTTAATTTTAGACGTAAATTTTTCATTTATTACAAAATCGATAAGCTATTTTTTTCTCCTTTCTTCATTAGAATTTTAATCTCGATAGTCTGAATTTTCTAAAGTTTAATTGTTTTAAATTTAAACTTCCTTAATAAGGTCTAGTATTTCAAGCTAGAATTATTTAATTCTTATCCTTACTAAATCAAAATTGTTAAATTTCAAACGCATTTAATTTCAGATTATTTAATTTATGACTGCTTCGAGCTTCAAATTGTCAAAACTTTAAGCCTTAATTTGCAAAGGTACCATTATAAATGATTTAAATTTGAACTCCTATTTTGATATTTCAATTAAAATTATTTGAGAATTACGGCTTTCACTATATGAAATTGTACAATATTGGATACAATTTACATTTAAAATCAAACAATTGTATATAGTAACTTAAATATAAGAAAAATTGAATCTGAAATGATTCAATTCTTAATTGATTCACTTTGAAATCATCCAATTATGCTAAAACTAAAATCATGTAAAAGTAAAAAAAAATCAGTTCTTTTTCTGCCAGAAGAAAGAAAATTCTAGTTTCAGTCTTTTAAACATATATGGGAAATGCCATTTAAGTTTTCTCGCTCCAACAGGGCCAGCTGAATCCTTTATGATGGATTTGAAGGCATGGCGCAACCTGCTGCAACTAACGCAGTGAGAGTGCGGCCCTCCCTGCTATTTGCAACGCTTGACTGAACACATCCTCCCCTCTCGGCTCTAAGGCTCTCTCATTACGAAACCGTCGCGTTATCAGTTCTCGAAACTACTTCAATGGGGGGATACTTAAATGGGATTCCCAGTGTAATTAGGAACTTACAATTCAAGACAAATATAAAAATGAAAGAAAGATATAAAAATAAAAATGTCCTTTGTACCAACAATAGCCAGTAACTTGCTACTCGTGGGAAGCGTTTTCTGCCCTTTTCCTCTTCTTTGGCCAAAAGTCCAAGCAAATACGAGCGCTTCTATTCAAAATACGACTGTAGACGGTGAGCTGATATTAATAAGGATCTGTTTTCTGCTTGTTAAAACAAATTTTGATTACTCAAACCAAATATTTTGTTGTCCATATAATAACCATATTCTATGGATGAATCAATCCACATTTTTTTGATTTAATCAAATCGTTTTCTGATTGAAGCAATCAAGATTTGTGGTAACGAACTTCGTTACTCAATAAAGAAACGAAAATGGATGTTCAACATGTATTGGATTACCGGAGCAATTCTTATGCGAATTTAATCAAACTGCCAATTATAGATTCATAAAATCAAGACCGCAGACAATTCTTATCCAATTTTAAAGTATGTTAGAATAAAATCTAAGAAAAGTTCGTTTGAATTTCACAGAGTCGATTTCTGAAATTTTTTCAAAATTATTGTTTTGTTTAATAGCAAAAATGGAAAATTATTTTTTGTTTTACTTTTGAAGAGTACGGTTTTTTTATGAATAGAAAGATTAATTTCAAGATATCTAGAATCATTGAAACAATTTTTTTTTAAATGCCAGTAGCAATTCAGATGTTAAAAAATTTATTAAATTTGCTATAAACAAATAAGTGCACGAAAATAGTTTGATCGAGATTAGCTGCGATTCTTCACTTGATTCGCGCTAAATCTGAACCATGTTTGAAGAGTTTTTATAGTGATAAAATGAAATTTGTTAAATAATTTGTTAATTTAGAAACAAATTTTACAAACAGTCATCCACATTAGGTATTTAGGATGGAATAAATCAAGTTTTTCGTACGAAATAAATCAAAAATTACTCGGCAATGACAACTAGTTAGCTCGTTTAGTCAGCCAATAATAATTAACGATTGTTTTACATAAACTTAATTCACAAATGGACTTTTGGACTATTCTTTGACGTACAAATTTGATTTTTATTGTAATTAAATGTAAATAAATACTTAAAACTAAATTATTCTGAAAAAGACCTACTCAAGTCAGGCAATCGGAAGTTCTGTGGTTCGATTCCCGGTGGAGCGACTTGACTAGATCTTTTTTCAGAAAAATGTAATTTTAGGAATTCATAAATTTATTTTCCATCTTGTCAAAAATGATGTTAAGTATTTTCTGTCATTTAAAAAGTTAACTTGATCAAAAGCTTTGATTTCTGATTTTACAGATTGTGGAATGACATCTACAATATTCGATAGTAACTGGTTCTGATGATAATACAAATTTCTTTAAAATGTATGTAAATAACTAATCTTGAAACTTTTAAGTACATTTAAATTACAATCAACAATTATTATGGTTAATAACAATCTTTGTAACAACTTTTTATCATCTGATGTATATATATATTTTTTTAATTAACAGGGAATTATTATCCAATAACTCCATGCTATTAATCGATAATAATTAATGGTGGTTTAAACAAAATTCCTTAGCAAATGCATTATTTTTCTATTTTTTAAAACTTTTTTTAAAACTTTTTTCAGGCACTTAGATAACGATCAAGTTAGAGGTTTTTTTACTAACAATGGTATAAACAATGTTTTCTCATCTTATGCATTTGAAAACTAAAATTCCGCGTTTATTGTGGAATTTACTGAGGAATTTACTAAAAAATACTTAAAAAGATAAATTTGCTTATGATATTATCAACGAGAAAAAGAATAATAATTGATCACCATCCAAGTGACTAAGAAAAGTTTAAAAATTAATTATTAACAATTCATTATGTTATTGAAAGAACAAAGTTTAAATGTGGAAAATAGCCACTTGTCTTATCGACGATTGCGAAACAATGATAACAATGAGTCACCGATAAGGAATTGTTAGTAAATTCAACAAGAAAAATTTGTTTAGAACATTTTTACTAACAATAAAAATAGTTTACTTCCAATAATCTAATTATTTTGAACATGATTTTTACTCACAAAATACGCTTCTTGCATCAAGTTGGTTGTTGGGCGTACACTTGACACAAGGATTAATACAAACAATAGAGTAGCTTCGGAAGGGATTGAAACTGTGGTTGAAGAAAGGCATGTGCCCGGGCAAAGTTTCAGGCGCTGAATGGAGACTGGATGTTTGGAATGCTAGAGAGGTGAATGATCTTCAGGAAAGCGAATTACGAGAAACTATGCGCACTAGGAAGCTAGATATTGTATGTGCACCTGAAACAAAGGAAAAGGGTTGCGACAGTAAAATGATAGAAAATAGGGAGTTAAAGCACGGACTGGAACTATGGGCGGCCGTAGATAGTGAATGAAACGGAAGCCAAGGAGTCGGTCTGATTATGACTGAGAGAGCAAAACAGCATATGAAGGGGCATCACTTGTATCTCCCAGATTGTTATGGGTTAGAATGAAAGTGGGAAACAGAAAAGTATTTACTAGGCTGTGCTATGCCCCATTTGGTGTTAAAAGGAGTGAGGTAAAAAACGTCTTCTAGGACACTTTAAATTAAATGATACTATAGGTACGTGTCATCATACATAAAGAATCCTTCTTAGCAAGGAGTTATGAACAGATTGTAATCCAATGCGAGGGTGCGGACATGGTGCTAGGTAATTTCGGATATCCGAAAACGTATAAGAACGAAGACAGACTGGTTTCAAAAATTAACTTAGGTCAAATATGGAGAAGGAAAAGAACTAAAAACACGAAGCAAACACGAATCAAGATAGATAATTTAAATAATCTGGAAGTGCAAAGAGAATTTTCTAATAAACTATGGAAACTTGTGAGACGGTAATAAGCAGTAAAGATACAGAGGGCGCATGTTCAATATTGCAGGACATCATTGTTAGGAATGTAATTGAAGTGTGTTGTAATGCGGTTGTAGGAAGAATGATTGGGGATGCTTGGTGAAATGATGAAATCCCTAATCAAGTTGAATATTACAGATTTCGCGATAACGAGAGAATCCCGTGTGGAAATAATTCCTGGCAGACTGGAATTATTCTAGCGCCACTACTGGATTATTCGTGGCTGTCTGTTTACGCCGAATTAGATTGGCGCTCTTTTGGCGCTATCTATACCTACTGGATAGAAAAATCCATCACGCAGTTCTATGTAGACCCACTAATGTCGCTAGCCAAAATTTCAAATCACATTAAAATAAAAATTTCGTCTAAAATCTAGTTTGGCTCTAGGAAGTACTTCTATTTGGACTTTGAAAAAGAAGGCGTCATTTAAAAACTAATTAATAAAAGATAACAAATTATATTTATGGCAGTGCTCAAATCAAAGGAAAAAGAAGGAATAAAGTTGCCTGTGTTGTCAGTGCTGTCTCATTGCGCAGATTTGTTAATTTAATTCATCACCGAATATCGATTGATCTGACGCACTATACATTGTTTATTGGTAAACTATTGAATGAAAGACAAAGCTAATATAAAAAATCTGCCTGCTTTGCGGGCACATTCTCGTCCTATCAAAAAGTGATCCTTAACGAAATTGTAGATCTTTTTTAGGATAACAATTTTTGTTTATCCATCTTTTTTCGTATCCTACATAGTTTGTCCACAAAATGGAATTTTTTATTTTTCATTATTTTTTTGCAATAAAAATTTGAATTTTTGATTTTTGGAGAAAATCCAAAAATTTGTTATGATGATCTTGTAGGGCTTTCACAAAGAAATGTTTTTCCTTTCTTGACTTTTTTTCCTATCGTGCTTTTTTGGCTTCAAATTTTGATTTTCGGTTGATTTAAAAAATTTTGAAAACGCTATATATCTGAGAATTTTTATTTTATCGAAAAAAGTCATAAGGATAAATTGTTTCTTCTTTTTAATATTATGAATATCCGTGCAAAGAATTTTCAATTTCAGAAAAAAATGGTCTCAAAATTTTTCAAAATGCGCTCACTTTTTGAATTTTTAACAAAAATAGCTGGTTCACGAACTCGTCCTTTCTATTAGGACCTAAAATAAGTGTGCCAAAGATGGATTTGATTTGCTGATTTTTTCGAGAGTTATCGTGTTTACGGACGGACGGCCGGACGGACAAACAATTCTAATACTTTCTCAATCATGAATGATGAGAATGTAAAAATTGTTGCTGAATAAAGACATTTTATCATTAGGTTTTCTAGGAAAGTAATTTTCCTTTTCGTATGACATGTATCCAGTACTCATCTACATTAAAATGACATATTTCCTAACCTCAATTATTATGCAGTGCTACCAACAGCACTCAACTTTCATCATACAGTGCAATTTCAAAACTGCTACCAAAAAGGTTGGCGACAATGACCGGAACGGGATTGCAAGAATCAGATTTTTGCCATGCCGCCATTCAGTGTGAATACTTGTCGTTTCGCAACCACGAGGTTTGAAGTTTTCCAGATCCTTTTTCGATGTAAGGGCGTTGGAATCAAGTATTAAATTTGCAATCTAGGTCGCATCTCGATCTACTAGATTTTACTAGATTCACTAGAACGCGCCAGTACCGCTGTTGTAGATAGCGGCTAGTCGATTGGAGCGTTACATTTGCGCACTGCCCCAGCATAGTTTCTCGAGATAGCGCCGGTATAGACTCGTGGTGGTCTAGGCTGGAACAGTGTAACGCCATGAATTATTTCTACACGGGATTGAACTAAAAAATTATTATAGGGACAAGAACAGTAAAGTAAAAGTACTAGCTAAAGAAAGCAAAGGTCAAACTAAATCAGAAGAAGAGAAGAAAATGCAAAACACTGTCAAAGAAAATAAGAAATTAGTTTGGAAATTGCGCGAGGGTAATAAGAAAGGAAGCAGTATTACAGAGATAGTCGAAATTGAGAATAGAAAAGGTAACATAGTATGAAATACAAAAGAAGTGACAGCCAGTTTTGGGGACCATCCCAAGGAATTATTGGGTAGTGAAGCTATGGAACAACAAAGCTGCGACATGCAAGACAATACGTCGGAAACCCCGGCTAAAGAATTCGTGCCTCTAAGATTAGGGATGTAATTAAGAACATATGGAATGGTAAGGCTGCTGGTATAAATGGTATTAACGCTGAAATTGCTTAAATACGGTGGTGAATATATAACTCACAGGCTGTTCGAGTTTATAAATTTATGTATCGAAATGAAGGTATTCAAAAATATTTATTTATAGGATACACTGTTAAAACTAGAGATCTCTTTTTAACGATATCTTTTTTTTGCGAAAGCGACTAATATCGCATTGCGAATAAGCACTGGTCTATCGTTCTGCTACGCACAAGAACTACTATCGGCTAGAAAATCATAAGCATCTGCCTTTGAAGCTTAACAGCCCAATTAAAAAAATGCTAGCGCAACAAGAAAACAGTCATATGAAAGCTGAACGTGTTCTACGTAAATGAGCTAGAAGACGTTTATGTTAAAAAAATTTTGGGCTCCGCAGACAGAAAAATTTTTAAAAAGTCAGGATTTTTGGGTACATTTAAGAACAGTCAAGTTTAGAGCATTATTTCTTATACAAGGGGCGACGGGAAAAATTTGAAAAAATTCATGAGTATGAGAAAAACTGTTGTGAACCAGTTGCAGTTGAGAAATTTAACCAATAATAAAAATTGTTGCTTAAAAGTACAAAAATGTGCAACTATATTATCTACAGTTCTAATACAGATATTAAAGCGATTCAAACTGCAAACTGTAATGGATGGGCTCTGTAATTATTTGAGATCTCCCAGAAGAATGTGATACTTTATTTTTTGTGAAAATAGCAATATTTTTAGACATTTTTGTGTTGTTGGAAAAAAAGTGACAGAAAGCAGTGGGGGGAGGGCTTTTCTGTTTCACTGCCGACCGCTGGTGCCTTTCTTCGAGCCGTGGTTCTAAATCCTTGGATGGCACCGGACACGGGTCGAAGAAAGAGACCAGCGGTCGGCAGTAAAAGAAGGGGCCCCCTGCTTTCTCTCACTTGTTTTAAATTTCTCAACTGCAACTGGTTCACAACCGTTTTCCTCACACTCATGAATTCTGCTAAGCACAACATTCATTCTGCCGAGTACAACATTTTTTTACATAAACGGCTTCAAGCTCATTTACGTAGAAGACTTTCAGCTTTCATATGACTGTTTTTTGTTACGCTAGCATTTTTTTACTGTGTTGTTAGGCTTCAAAGGCAGATGCCTATGATTTTCTCGCCAATAGTAGTCTAACTTCATATAGCTAAGTTTTAAGGAGAAATAAATAACCTATTATTTTCCGGAACATTTCCTACCAATTCAAAATTCGAGTATTTTATATTATGGGTTGTAATGTAATTAAGGCCCCTATAACTTTAAAAACAAGAAATTTGTTAAGATTTTTATTTCTTTTAAGACTTCTACGTGTTTAGTAAATTTCCTAATATAGCCTAATATTCGTAGAATCCATCGAAATGAGCCCCTACATAATACTTTCAATAAAGTGTAATGAAAATAACAGAAGAAAAGATCTAGGAGGTCCAATGTGAAATTATGCGAAGAAGATCTTGCTCGAATCAAATATTTAGAATGAGACAGAACACAGAAAAAAGTTTGAGCGTAAACCAACAAGTTTTCTGTGCATTTGTTGATCGCGACAAAAGCGTTTGATAAGGTGGATAAAAGTAAACTTTGGGAAGTTCTAAGAGTGTACGGAGTCAGTTGATGGCTCTTAACATCAATATATCATGCAGATAGCAAAGGTAGTGTGAGGGGAAATGGACATCTGAGAAGTCGATATGAATCAAGGTGTTAGGCAAGGATGCGTTAGGTCCTCTTGGCTGCTAATTATATTCATGGATAAGTTTCTAAAAATGGCCCTCTTCGACGAAGATGTGGCTCACGGTGCAGTGAAGGTGCATGGTTTAGCATTTGCAGATGATAGTTATTACGGCAGAGTACACCGAAGGCTTAAGGGCATGTGACACAGCGAAATACTCACATTACCGACCTCACTTTTTCAGTTCATTGCATTTTTTTTAACCTGAGAACTTTTTTAAAAATAAAATATCGAGCTAAAACTTTGGAAAATGTATTAGAGTACAATAAAGTACGATGAGAAAATAGAACCCCAAGTAAAAATCCTTCAACTTGGTTTAGACTTGGTTTTGATTTGAATTGCTCCCAATCAAGACATGCCGAAGTCCAAAAGTTCGAGTTGAGCATGTCTCAGTTTTAAGATGGAGCCAGACTTCAATTTATGCCTCAGAGACAAGTTTCTATATCTTGAAGGCCAATTTTTATGACTCCGCGACGAGCGGTTTATAGCTTCGAGTTTATACCTGTCCTAACAAAAAGGGCCATTCTGACTGTTATAAAATCTAATCTTTGTTATGATTAAACAATCTTGTATATTTTTATATAATATACACATGCACATATCAGTCTATTTACGGGTTTTCATTTTTATTATACTTGTTTGGCGAGAATACCGAAAATGTTGTTTGTTTTTACGTATTTCTATCGGATTAAGGGCATGCTCTTCGTGACCACGTGACCAAACTAGTCCCCGGATATGAGCATTTTTTTTGGTGTTCATTGTGTCCACACGGATTGAGATATCGTGTTTAAAATTTGACAGATTAAATAAAAAGCACTAAAGAACTTTTGTGTACATCAATGTGTTTATAGTTTTAAAGAAAGTTTATTTATAAATCGATGAAAAAGGATATTACCATTCGAGTTATAGCACTATGCAGATAATTTTTGGTTTGATGCATTTCGAATTTTTTGGTTCGCGTATATTGAGCACTGATACCAGTTTTGGGCTAAATCGTATAAACCTTTAAAAAAATTAATGTAAGCAATAAAATTTGCACATTCGTAGCAAATCAACAAATAAGTATCTGCATACACGTAACCTATAATTATTTTTGGAGCATTTTTAGCGATTTCTAGCGGAGAGAAAAAGAAACTTTGACCATCGATAAAGTCGAGATCACGTGACTAAGTTCATTCATAAAAATTTTGTATGGAGAATGAAATGATTTTCATTATTTTCGGTCCTCACTACGTCTAAACGGAATGAGATATCGTGTTCAGGATTTAGAAAATTATACCGAAAGCAATAAGGAACGTTTGTATATATCAAAATGTTCATAATTACGAAGAAATTTTTCGAATAAAATACTACAGGAATTAGGAAATAAACTTTTAACGTCGATAAAGTAGATGCCTCGATTTAAAAAAATCGAGGAACATCTTAGAATGTCATACTCGATAATTCGCTCAAATCCCATCTTGAGAAAAATGCATCTGCAGAAAATAATTAAAATTTTCTAATGGTTATATATTCTTGTAGATTTTTTGTACTGGTATGAAACAATTCCAAGAATAAAAATAAAATTTCGCCCGGGGTCGAAAAACAAGGCGAGTCCGACGCTGAGTCCCGCTGATTGGTTCACTGTCAACAATAGTTATCAGCTGATCGATTCAACGTCAAGAATTATGGAAGTTGGTTGGAGAACTCCGGCGAGTAAATTTTAGCACATTGCTGT
>NC_046664.1:37428462-37431516 GCF_010883055.1 Belonocnema kinseyi | reverse complement strand
TATCTCGTTACTTACTTTGTCCATTAGGGATTTCCCGCTTATTATGCGCATGAATCTCATGTCAATTGCGTTAATTTTACTCTTATCTTTTTCTTGATAATTATTTTTGTGTATTCTGTGATACATGAAGACTTTTTGATGCTCTTTACCCAGGCTGATTGATAAAGAGATTCATTAGCGATCTGAATCACATTGGTGTTGCGGAATGAACGTTTCATTTAAGTAAGCAGCACGGGAATTTTAGATTAATCTAAAAATCTACCCCCCCCCCCCCCCCCCCCCCCCCCAGTATAGAGACTCGTAAACTTCCCTTTCTCACTTTTCTCATATGGAAGTCTTGATTTTAGATAGTATTAATTTATTTTTTATTTCTTTAATTTCGTAAATCCCTAATACTGTTTTCAGTAACCTAGATCTTCAGAAAAATTGTTCTTTTATTTCTATAAGAAACTTTAAAACGTTTAATATGTTATCGAAATGTAAATATAAAGAATATGGTAAAATATTTTTAGAAATTAGTTTTAAAAAATTTAATTTTCAAGTAGAGGAAATTACCCTAAAGTAGACAGGAAAAAAATCAACAGCATTTTAGCTGCACCTGTTTCCAAAAATAAAGAAACATTTTCTCTTTGAAATTAGGCTCACACATTCAATTGAATATCTTATAGAAAAAAGTATCACAAAATTATTCATTTAGCGGTATTAAACATTTTAATTAGATTTTTGATATTACGTGAGATTGGTACGATTGGTTTAGGATGCTTAATCTTCATACGATTTAACCTGACTTATGATGACAGAAAAGAGCATAATTTGTACACACCTTAATCCTAAAAATAATATATTTTTTAAAGACTCTCAATATTTTCTTGGTTTATTATTTACAACAACTTAAATTTAAATATTCATTAATCAAAATAAGGAAAGAAAACCAACATTTAATTAAAAACAACTGCCAGATAGTCGCAGAGTTGCCAATTTTTACAGCAAACTTTTTCGCAATTTTGAGATTACCTACTGTTGGCTATCTATTGTTAGAAAATGTAATGTCCAATAAAAAGTCCTTAAATATTTATAAATATTAAAGAAAGAATACCTGATATCAATAAATATTGTTTATTAAACTTCAGGCTTTGATTTTAATACATAAACATACGCACAAAAATGTTTCAAGGTAAAAAGTATAAATAATGAAGAGGCAAAATTTTTTCAGGTTAAAAATCAATATTTTGCTCTCACACCCGAATTATTCATAAAATTGCAATGAAACTTTGTCAGAAAATAGAGCACCCTTGCTGAAATGTTAGAATGATAAAAATAATTAACAATTTTTTCCAGTTTTTCAGTTAATTAAGGTTATCTACTGTAAATCTTTATTTACTGTAGGGTGGTTTCCCTTAATTGTAGAAGAAACTTGCCAAACTAACAGGGGTGATTCCAGTGGAAGCTTTTAGAGGTCATTTAGGGTTTTTTTTCTTAAGAAGGGGATCTAAGTTTTGCTCCTCCCTTTCTTCGAGAGCTTAAAATCTTTATTCAAATTGAGACATTTTTTAGATCTTTGGATAAGTTGATGTCGCACTTTAAAGATTGTTCGTTTTGTCTATTAATAATTTAAAGTAAATGTAATTCCAAATCATTGTTGGTTTCATTTTTCAGCTTATACATAAATTAGTCCTGTGCAAATTAAACAATGAAAAATTATGTACTTTTAAGGAATATAACATTTTTAAACCATAATTTCCTTGAACGCCTGTATTAACAAGGGTTTTTACAACACTGTTCAGTTTCTTGTTGTTACGGATACGTTGAAACCTGTAACCAAACACTTCAATTTAAAATACAAATTTCAAAAGTATTGAGATCTACCGAAACAAATCTTAATACAGCAATTAGGAAAGAGTATATAAATGAAAATGTTTGGACTTTTATTATTTTGTAACCGTGACATTGCAAAACTTGTATGGTAAGTGTAAAATTAATTTTTCTTTTCTTGCTTATCATAAGATGTAAGTTTAAAACCTTTTTTAGTGTCATTAATCCAAATGAACTCATCCCAAACTTTCCATACTTATTTTCATCTCTAAACACTATGCATGAAAGAAATATGAGTCCCGAGAGAGAGAGAGAGAGAGAGAGGAAGAGAGAGAGATCAACACTTAAAAAGTTGGAGAACTACTTTATCATTTTATATCAACTCTATTGACACTCTCTTAAAAAATGTATCAGCAATGATTGCACTCTCCTGTAGGTTTAGCTGTAGCTGTGGATGTTGTAGGTAGTCGTATGCAGTCGATGAAAAATTTAGATGCGGAGGGTTGACGGTGTTGACGCCGTTGACGGCGCAAGCTGTAGGCGACGCCTTGTCTCTCTTCACATCATTGCTGCCGGTATCCGGCCAATGGCGTCGCAAGCACGACTCTGCTAAAGCAAGAAATTATCCGCTCTTTCTGGCTTCTGCTCAGGTCCGACCGGCTCAGGTCTACTCTTGCTCACGCGCAGTTGTTACTCCTAGTTTGTTCATGGAAGCGAGTAGTAGAGGAAAATTCAGCGACGTCCAAGTAAACAGGCTATAGCCGAGGAGACCTGAGGCAGTTCGTTGATTTTCTCGCACACGCGCGCAACGTGCGTAACAAGCCATCCTCCCGCCTGTCAAACAACTTGTCATACCTTTCTCTCGGCTGCAGCCGATTGTCACGCATTTTTTTTCATTTGCTGTGCCGCGATTTGTGCGGATATATTGAAAGTTGTTCATGCTAGTTTCGCCGGAAAGCTCCTAATTCAACGGACTTTGTAGGTACGAGGCGTCGCGCGTAGAGCGCCGCGTTTCGTACAATCGATACTATCGTGTGTCCAGTGCCTCCTGACGGTGTGACAATATAAGTGAGGCACACAGAACTGTAAAGATGCGATTTTCCTGGATTCTTCTGACCGTCGTTGCACTTTTTGTTGCGGTCACTGTCGCGGCAAAGGCCAAAAGGAAGTTTGACGGAGATTTCGAATTCGCCGACGAGGTCGGTTCATGCCGCTCTTTCTATTTTTCCTTTCCCTACACGC
>NC_046664.1:37423728-37428362 GCF_010883055.1 Belonocnema kinseyi | reverse complement strand
TAGCATTGCGTAAAACTACCTTCAATATACTAGTTTCAATATATAAAAGCTGTAACTATTACCTATGCATATACTTATGTAGTACAATATTCCATTGAAAAAAAAACTGGTTGCAACGGTTGCATATTGGTATCAACAAACATTTTCCCCAAAAGATTTAAAATTTCAAGACTCCTAGTTTTCTTCAATGAGGTGTGCCTACAATTCTTTCGATTACCTTCTCAATTCGAGTTCAATTATACGAAAAATAGTAAGTGCATGGCAAAAATATTTAGATTGCTTCTACTCTTATATATTGTATGCTTGTCGAGTAGCTTTCTGTGTTCATCATGAAAATATACGTTGATTGAATCTTCAAGAGATCAATGCTAGTGAAGTCTATTAACTACAAAAGAATCAGAATCTTGAAAAGAATTATTGATGATTACTTTTCAAGTTTTTGTGTAATTTTGTTGCCAACTTTAGATTAAAATAATGATAACATACGATTTACTGGCTTTCCAATTGGGAAATTGATGTCAATGGGGCCCACTGATTCCTACTGCGGTATTTAAGGGTTAGATATATATTGCAGATTTACCCATTCTGCACGACAATTTTTGTCAACCATCCAACTCGAAGAGCTCAGTGCCAGAGTCGACTCTGAGAATCTAAACCCCCCAATTGGAATCTGTTTGAACAGTAGATACTTTCACATTCAGGGATATATCAAGATATCATCACGAAAAGTCAGTTCAGAGAAATAATGAAGAAATTTGAGTTTAACATAAATGATATATTTATAAGTTATAACTGGTAAAAAACTCAGCTTAGATCTAAAATTCTTTTTCACTTCAACTAAGTCATTTCATGACTGGCCAATTTTAAATTTAAACCATTCAAAATTGAACTGCTTTAAATTCAAAGTTCTTCAGAATTAAGCTTTTTCAACTGAAAGCCTTTCAAGATTACTAATGAAAATCGTAATGGATACAAGTGAAGGAAAAATATCAGAAAAATATGTTTTTTGTTGTTCTAAGAACTAATAAGGTCTGCATTTAAAATTTTGAGAAGTTTCAATTTCCAAATATAGCCCATACTTTTAGTGTTCTAGTATTTAGAATTATGTGAATATTTTAAACCTTTAGGCCCTGTTAAAAGTCGTGTATAGAATTAAAAATTAAATACATGTCTATTACTATTGAATAATTTAAAATAAACATATTTAAAATTCAAATGTGACAAATGAAACAAATGCAGAAACATTAAAAGAAGTACATTTTTTAATAGATAGATTTCAGAAACATAAAGCCTGCAATAACTTCCATCCTATTACGAATTGAAAAAATTCATTGAAATAGTAAAAAATTAGTAATTTACAAACTGAAACGTTCAAAGTTGAATTATGCATTACAAAAATTAAAATTTTCAAGCATAAAGTCGTTAAAGTTGAACAATTTTGTAATTGTTTTCCAGTTTCTTTCAATTGAAATAAATCTCTAAATTAGATCATTAACATTTTCAAGTTTTAAAAACATTTTAAATTTAAAAATTCAATCTTCATTGTAAAATTTCAAATTTAAATGTTTAAATATTTTTAGTATCTAATATATGTAAGGTTTCGAAAAAGTTCACTTTTTCAATTGAATCCTTAAAAAATAAACAATTTACAATGTGCTATAAGTCTGGAAATAAGCAATTAAACACTTAAACTATTTAAGAATAAATAAACTTTAGATTAGTCATTTTCAAAAATGGAAGTTTTATCTAAACAGGCTGCAAAATGACGAATTAAAGAAATTGAATGACATTTCCAGACGTGAATATTTACATATTATGAAACCGAATTATTTTTAAAAGTAGAAAGTTTGAAAATTCAAACGATTTAAATTTTCCGAACCGAAATATTTTAAACTTCGAAATTCGTGAAAATTAAAAATTTTAAATTAGAATCATGGAAATTCATGTATTGAAAAAATTAATAATTGAAATTCTCATAAATGTACGGTTCCATTTTCTCATTATATTATTAGAGAACTTGACAACTTAAAATGGATATAAAGCAATTTAGAGGACTTTTTATTATGATGTAAGATTATCTGATTTTCAAGGATTTGTAGTAATATATGTACATCGATTTAAGAATTTATACGTGCATACCTATAAGTAATTTCGTCATATCTTTTTTGATTTATATCCTGTATTTTTCCCGAACATTAAAAAATACTTTAAATTATACAAAATTTAAACCTTAAAATTAGTTGCGATTATATTCAGTAAAACTTTTCTGAATTCAAGCAAATTTGATCTGACTTTGAGTAAAATTTGCCTGAATTTAAGACCTAATTCGGAAATTAAGGTAATGAGGACTTAAAAATAATCTAATTTTTGCTCAATTCTAGATCAATTTTACTAAATGATGTCCAAAACAATTGTATGGTATTACAGTTTCAAATATTTGATGTTTTTACTACATTTATTTGAACAATTTACACCAGAAAATAAAAGAATATGAACAATTACATTCAACCAATCATCGGACTATTGACTCTGATTGGAAAAATTGCATATATATTTATAATTTATTTACTAATTTTAAATTATGAGACTATTTCTACACAGCAAAAAAATTAAATCAAGTTATTACACCTCATAATTTTTCTGATATTTAATTTAGAAGTGAACTTAAATAATATCCAAATAATATTACTGATTACGTCATTAAAAAAAAAGACATGCTTCTTATTAAAATATTTTAAATCTTACAGAAAATATTTATTTTAATCATGTACCTTACAGTTGCAATTGTAAACAGTGGAGATACAGGGAACATTCTCCCTGAAAAGGAAGCTATGATTTATGAAAATTCAACCAATTTTTTGAAATTCATAATAAGTGACAGTAAGAACAAATTCATTTACAAAAGCAATTTTTAAAAATAATAATATTTTTTTAAAACTTTAGATTTTTATAAAATAATAATGTGGTTTCTTTCACAATGCATGACTGATAATATCATTTCAATTCTTTGAATCTTTTTTTCCAGAGACCTGATTATGATAACTACCCGTATGATTAAATTTTGAAATTTGGACATTGACTTTCTTAAATTCAGAAAAATGTTAATATGTATAATAATTTTAAGTAGACTTATTTACTGTATTCAAGAATGATATACACAACATGCGTATAAATTTAAGTAATCAATGTCGTAGAGAAGAAAATAACGAGTATATCCACCTACTCGACTTTATTCAAAGACTATTACTTCATCTTCGATTAAAGCAGCTGCATCTATACCACAAAATCCTTGGGGATTATCCCTCAATGTTTTAATAGACTTGCAAAAATCAGTCATAAGTCTTTTAAACTAGGTCGCCTAATTCAAAGTAGAGCAGCCCCTTCTATATTCATCTTTTCGGCAAATATAGTTTTTACTTTCAAAAGTCCTTCATAAAGCCCAGGTGCTAATTGGTATTTCCTAAAACTCAAATTAACAAACACGATTTGACTAATTGTATAATCCTACATTAGTTATAGACATGTCTTTCCTCAAAGGTAGTTCCAAGATGCAAGATGCTATATGTATATACCCTTTTCTTTGCCTTTGTCATCCCATTCAGCTTGCCTGCATATGCTTGAATCTTGAATTACAGTTGAATGCACTCTTCTTTCAAAGGAAACTGGTACAAGATCTCCGGAAATTCGAATTTGTGAAGATCTATTATTTTATTGCCCAATCGATTTCATTTTGAGAAAAGTACAGGTGTATGGTATATTTGACACACCTATTATTCAAAATTAGAGGTAAACGCACGCGCGCGTTTACCTCTATAGTTTTTTATTTCCTAGTCTCAAAAATATCAAGTATGCAGCATTTTTAAAAGAATAATTAATTGAAATAATTAAAATAATTGAAACCGTTTAAATTATAACAAAATTATTGCACGATTTTGAACTGAAAACGTTCAAATTCAAGCTGTAAGTTTAGATTAGGTAAAATTTCAAAAAAGGATAATATTATAAAAGGAATGAAAAGGAATTGAACTTTTATAGTTTCTAAATGAAAGCATTTAAAGTTATAAGTGTGTGAAATTGAAAAACTTTTAAATAGTTTAAAAAGTTTTATTTAAAATGAAGGATTTCGAAAGTGAACCATTTCAGATAAAAGTTTTAAAAATAGAACAATTTCAAAATCTTAAAAATTAAATACTTTCAGATTTGATTTTTAAAAATTTGATCATTTAACATTCAAAGAAATTTAAATAAAACACTGAATTGAATGTTTCAAAATCAAAGCTTTTGAAATTCTATAATTTTAAATTGTAATTGCATTAAAAATTTATTATTTAACACTGAAATTAAATACACAAATTACTCTAAAATCAAAAAAAAATTACCGTCCTTTTCATCGTTCAAAATCGAAAAATTATCAACTGCAATCCTTTAAAATTGAATTATATGTCTATACTAAAAAATAAATTTAGAAATAAAAAGTAATTTCAAGTGGGAAACATTAAAAATGAACAAATTTCTACTCCGGAACGTTGAAACTTAAACTATACCTAACTTCATTGGATACTGAAAACAATTTTAGTCGCCAAAAGTTGTGATATGTAAATGTTGTATGCTCAAACTATATATTATATTACATT
>NC_046664.1:37422999-37423628 GCF_010883055.1 Belonocnema kinseyi | reverse complement strand
CTATATATAATTTTAATATTTTAATTTGAAAATACAGCATTGCGAAATTTGAAATTATATACCTCCTAAAATTAAAAAAGTTAAAACCAAAGATTTCCTATTGCTTTTAAAGCAAAAAAATTAAACTGTTTCAGAATTGTGCAATTAAAAACATTTTTATAAAATAACAGAAATTTTAAAAATGATAAATATTTTATTATTAAGTATTATTTAATGTAGTATCAAGAGACATTCAAACTGCTTGGATAGATTGTCACCATTCAAAATGGAAGAATTGTGAATACTGTGAACCTTTAGAGTTTAAATATTTTAACGTTGCAAATTTTATGCTTTCTGATTGGTAACATGCAAAATGAATAAATTCAAAGTGGAAGCGTTAAAAATTTAACAATTCCAAGCTTTGTTTAAAAATAGAATGATTCTTAAATTAAGAACTCGAAAGAAAGCCGTTGAAAATAATCAATTTTCAAATTATGTGGCATGATTTAAAAAATTTAATTGAGCAATTAAGTATTACTATAAAAAGAACCGGTGATCGAAGAAGCTAGAATCCTTAACCAATATCATTTGTTAAAGCGGACAGATTGCCTAAAATAATAAAACAAGAACTTCGAACTTCGTCACTTTGT
>NC_046664.1:37419448-37422989 GCF_010883055.1 Belonocnema kinseyi | reverse complement strand
GTTTCTTGACCATTTGTGACGTAGGGCGTTTTTTTAAAATAGAATTCCTCTTTTTCCCCTGTATTCAAGCAATTCCCCTTTAATTTTTTTTAATTGAAAAGTCGATTACTATATTTTTGGTTCAGAATTGATATGTCTTAGTTACAAATTCTACTATTTGGTTTAACATTGAAATATTTTGTTTAAATCTGCTTTCTTTGTCTAAAATTCGACTAATACATTTTTTATTTGAAAACTCAACTATTCAAGATCCAACTAGTTGGCTGATAGTTTAACTACTTGATTGAAAATTCATTTTATTCGTTTATGATTTCACTATTTTGCTGGAAATGATCATTTTTGGTAAGCAATTTTTTTTATCTGAAAATTTAACTATTCAATTTTTTTAAATTGATCGTTTTTAGTTAAAAACTTAACTACTTTGTTGAAAGTTGAATTTCTTTGTTAAATATTCATTTTATTGGTTGAAGATTTAACTGCTTTATTAAATATTCGTATTTTTCTGTTTAAAAATTAATTTATTAACTAAAAATTTAACTATTCTATTTTTCATGAAAATTGATCGTTTTTAGTTGAAAATTCAAATATTTGGTTGAAAATCGATGTATTATGTTATAAATTCATTTTTAAAGATAATTAATATACTTTATTGAAAATTCAACTACTTGATTGAAAGTTGAAGTTCTTTGTTTAAAATTCGTTTTGTTATTTGAAGATATATCTCTTTGGTTGAAATTGTAACTATTTCGCTGATAATTATTTTTTTCATTGTTGAAAATCCGTTTTTTTTTATTGAAATTTAACTATTTCATTTTTAGTCGTAAATTGATCGTTTTTAGTTTATAATTTAACTCTTTGTTAGAAAATTAACTTTTTTATAGCAAATTAATTTTTTCGGGTTGAAAATGCAACTTTTTTCTTGAAAATCGATTTTTTAGCTTAAATATTCGACTTTCTTGTTTAAAATGTGTATTTTTATGTTAAAAATTTTATTATTTTGGCTGAAAATTGAACTAATTTCTCTGAAATTAAATTTTTGGTTGAAAATTAATCATTGCCGCTAGAAAACTCCACAGTTTTATAGAAGATTCGTATTTTTGGCTTGAAAAGTTAACAGTTTGTTTGACATTTTTTCTCTTTTGAATCTAAATTCTTTCTTGGTTACAATCTTTGGTGAAAAATTAATCTGTTTTAGTTGAAGATTTAAGACTTTTGTGGAAATCTTGCCTACATTGGTTAAATTCAACTGTTTTTTATTTTAAATTAAAATCTTTCTTGCTTGAATTATAAACTGTTACAATTTTTCTTAAAAATTCATCTTTTAAAGTTAAATTATACTGTTTTCTTATTTTAAAGTAAATTTTTTTTTTTTGGAAATTCAACTCTCTTCTGAAAAATTCGGCTTCTTTACTTGATAATCAAACTGATTGGTTGGAAACTCCACTGTTTTTGATTAAATTTCAATATTTTTTATTGAAAAATTCGACCATTTGTTAAAAAATTCATCTTTGTAGATTGTAAATTCAACTATTCTGTAAAAATGCAATTATTATCATAAAAATTCGTCCCCTTTTTTTGAAAGTTCAACTATTTGAATGTAAATGCATCTATTTGGTTGTTAATTGATTTTTCCTGCTGAAAGTTGAACCATTTGTTAAAAATGTATTTATTTATTTTTGGTAGAAAGTGCAACTATATTGTTAAAGTAATTTTTTTAACTCAACTGTTTTGTTGCAATTTTCAAATTTAAAATTCATACCTCTGGATTGAAGATACATAATTCTTGATTGAAAATTCAATTGTCTTCTAAAAAGTTTATCTTTTTGACTTGACGTTTCAACTATTAGATTTAAAATGCAACTGTTTGTGGTTGAAGTCTAATATTTTTTTGGTTTGAAAATTCAAAAATTTTTTACCATCTTTTCCGGCTTAAAAGTCAACTGTTTTCGAAAATATTCGGCTATAGCTTGAAAACTCAACTCTTTGTTGAAATTGCATCTCGTTGGGTAGAGAATTCAAATATTTTCTTGATATTTGATATTTTTCTTGATATTCTTGATATTACCTCTATTTTCGTAAGAAATCTTCCCCTGGAAGTAGAAGAAAAAATTTTAACTTAAAAAGGGGTGGGGAACTCTTATATTCGTGACGTCACCCTTAGGGGTTCAAGCTTTGTGTGATGATCTGTGACGAAGAAGGGGAGGGTGAAATAAGTGTTTAAAATAGCGTGACGTAATTTTTGAACGGCCCCAAACATCAATCAAATAACTTGTTCCACAAAACTAATATTTGCAATCCATGTGAAATTATTCTTCAACGTGAAATTGCACGCCCACTCATATATGAAATGACCCCGATAATTGCTATCGATTTAATGCTGAATGTCGATATGTATAATACTTACCTAATCCTTTCAAAACGTGCATTATTCATCATATATTTTTTACATGATGTGTTAATATTTGATACATACCTAATGACAGAAAGTTATTCAATAATAAAAAATAAATTATTAATAAATAATTAATAATGAAAACAGCAGAGTATCTAGTGGACATTTAAGATCAAATTTGCGTACGATTCCCGCAAGATTTTTAAAAATTCCCGAACAAATTTGATTTTAAAATATCTTAAATTATTACAACGATTTATTGTATTTCGAAAAAATAGGCTTGCTAGCGTACATAAAATAGGTATATGTGTAACTTAAGAGTTCAACTCTAATTATCCGTGTTTTGCTGGCAAATCATAAAATTTTCTTAAATCTTGAAAAAGTTTATATTTAATTCTACTCTTGATAGAATAAATGTTTAGCAGACTACTGGTTAAAAAACTTGAATTTTTTATACATTTTTATGCTCTCTGCTGATAAAAATCCGCTACGAACCAATTTTATATCTCTAAAAAAATGTAAATTCAGCAAATCTTTTTAATCTAGCTGTAGATTTAAAAAGTATTATAAAGGCTTCGAAAGTTCTTATTGACAAAAAAAATAATAAAGAATAAAAAAGACAAGGTATTGAATAAATAAATAGATAAATCGAAAATTGAACGTTTTGAAATTCTACTGTTTAACTATTTTTCAATCCAAGTATATTGTTAGGCAAAGTTCTTGGATCATCAAAAGAGTTTTCAAAACTAGCTAGAATTTTTATTTATTATTTTTAAATTACCATAATACGTAACACATGCTTCCTTTGTACTTTTCATGCCTTGTACTTATCAATTTCTTTTATGGCCATTTCATGTTAGTAAGAAGATCTGAGTTGTTGACAAAAATTTCCAATCACTCTAGAAAAAATTATTAAATGCATTACATTTACGTTCTAAATATTTTGGGCGGTTAGCTGAAAATTATAATATGAATAAAAAATACAAAACTCAGTATTTTATTTCCATTTTTTCAACTTCTTACTATTTTCTAATATATTTTTATCATTAATAAGAAGTTTCAAAGTATTTAAAATAATAATTTGTAAAGCCTAATCTTACAAGGACACCCTAAACAAGACTAAAATAGTATTAATCTTTTGCTTGTAAA
>NC_046664.1:37407162-37419348 GCF_010883055.1 Belonocnema kinseyi | reverse complement strand
AATAGTATTAATTTTTTGCTTGTAAACTTATGTGAAACTGTTCGTATAATAACAAAAAATTGTTCTTCCCGAAAGAATTGATTTTCACTCAAGTTTCCATCTTTTTTTAAATAGAAAATTACAAAGTAAAAATAGTACTAAAAACTATTCATTTCTCGAATTCTAATATATAGCTAAATTGTACAAGAGAGAGAGAAAAATTTGTTATTCTCTTGAAACCTATAAAAATTCTTCACTAACTTCTATTTTCGAAAAAAATTGTGTATTAAAATATTCTAAATTCTTTTTCGAAATTTAAGGGAATCATTTGAAATTTTTTTCAAAATCTTTAAAAATCTACATTTTGTTTGAAATTTTCTAAACTTTTTCAAGATTTACATTTTTTTAAATCTTTTCAAAACTTTGTTGGTACCGGTAATTTTTTTTGTTATCGGTATCGACCATTTTTTTATCAGAACTATAATTTCATTTTTAAAGTGTGAAAAAGTTCACAAAGTATAGCCTGGTTACAAAACGTTAAGAACAGAACTATGTACCCGTATTAAAAAATAATTTACAAATAAACTCTTTTTTTATCAATAATCTTGAGAATCATTTAGAAAATTGATTTTATCATAAAATAAAACTACTTAGTTGGACATTTTTTTTGCAAAATTGATGGTGCAGAAAATTCGTAATTTTTTACAATAGATAAAAAACTGAAAACAGCCACTAAACTTGTAGAAAATTACAAGGGAATTCTATTAAAAGTATGTTACTGAGGTAATTCAGGGGGAAAAGTTCGTAAGGGTTATTGAACAATTCCAATAAAGAAAATAATTTAATGAATTGTAACATAATACCTAATCCTATTCAACTACCGAATTGTGGTATACCACGCTACGGAAGCGGAAGTCCGAAGTGGTCGTATACGGCGCGAAATGGTGCACCTGGATTCAGAAAAATAGACCCCAAACAGGATTATATATCCCGAAAGGGGTATTAGAAAAGACAATGAAGGAAGATTACCTCGAAACACAGCTTCCACTAAAACTGTGTTTATTATTTATGAAATTAGAAGTAATGATCTAATTCACTTAGGACACATTTTATTTATTTTTTAATTGATGTATATAATGAAACTATGATAATTATGCTACTATATAATAATGTATAGGTATATATGTATGATTTCATACATTTTAGTTAAACAAAAATATTATTTTTTATCTATTATCGATATTTGTCAATATTGCTAAAAAAGAGTACTTTATATAGGAAAACATTATCGAAATTATACCACGACATGCTTGTACAATTTTCTGGGACCCCCCCCCCCCCACATGACACTTCTCTGGATGCGCGCCTGAAGAAGCTTACTAAACATTTTGTTTGAAAGCTTAAAAATATACATTTTCTTGTAGAGATTTTTAAAATCTTTTAAGTTTGCAATTATTTTCGAATGTTCCGAAAAATTCTAATTATCTCCTAAACTTGCTGGAAGAATTTTCTAAAATGTTGTCATTTTGCATCATTGAAATCTTTACTTAAAAATCTTTTGTATTCTCTAGTTTCTACATATTTTGAAATAATTCCGTCGTCTTACCATTTTTTAAACCCTGCAAGATAAATAAATGTTTTAAAAGCCTTCCAGATACCAGTTGAAATTTTCCTTTCATAAGTAGAGCATACCGGGGGGGGGGGGGGGGGGGGGGGGGGGGGGGGGGACTGGAAAAAATCCCTCCGAGTTTGAGTCAAATTGGATAATCTTAAGCAGTGCCGAAAAATCCCGGAAATTCCACAAGATTATTTACCTGTAAGCTTATTATTAAGTAACTAAGCAATGCAGACATTATTCTTTCATTTTCTAAAACATTCTTATTTGAATAATTTATTGTTAAACAATATTGTTATGACAGATGTTTGAAGTTTATCTTTCTCTTTAATTAATGTGGTTATTTTTCATTCTGTAGTGCAAAGTTTTATCTTTAAACCATTATCGACAGGCCTAAACAATTTATTAAAGTATAATTGTATATTTTGATAGAAATGAGATAAAAAAATCTGATTTTTTCAATTTAGTTATTTTATATCATTTTTATAAAAATGAACAATGAAGATTGTCTATAATTTTTTTTTCTCGTCTCAATTGATAAAAAATATCACATTTTTTAAAACGTTAAATAGGATTCCCGGATCGAAATTGTATTCCCGGTTAATTTCCGGGTTTTCCCAATTTTATGTAAATCGCGGTTATTTCCCGGTTCTCACGGTTAGCAGACGCCCTTTTAAATGTAATTTATTGTGGAAATACATTTCCATCAGAATATGATTTTTAATTTTCCAGTAAATGAATTGGCAAACGTTGCAGAAAATAAAATATATTGCGTAATTTCTAAAATATTACAAGAGGAGAAAGGAAAACTGTCCCCTTTTGTTTCTTTTTTTTAAAGATGCTACATAGAGTGGAGCCAGAAATAAATATGGAGGTTTTCCATAATCCACATTTAACACACTTTTATCCAAATTTTAAACATCCTTAACTAAATAAATTGCTCTTTCAATTAAATGTAAAATTCATTAGAATTTTCTTTGTAAAACATAAATTTCAAACAAAAGGAAAATGAAACTGGTAGTTGAACTTTTTACATCTCTTTAAACAAAAGAGGCAGCAATTAGTGAGTCACGTTCATCGTACAATAGTACAATTCTTGTGCATATGCACATTGCACATGTATATAAAGGGTAGAAAAACAGACCGTAAAAGCAGAAAATAATTGAGGCGAGAGAAAGAATATTTTGAGGCATGCGAATTTTTCATTGCGATATACGGAAGAAGAGACAAGACGTCCAATAAAAAGGGGTTGCAGGGGTTAGTTTCTCTTTTCGGCGTCGCAGGGGTCCGAGCTGTTTGTTATCGATCCTTTTCAACGGCGGCATCGCGTCTCCTCGCGTTGAACGGCTTTTTCATTGCCATTAAACTCAAGTTCCGAGTCGGCAAAAGTATCCACAAATTTTCTTACAATCAATGTGACCTCCTTTGTGACAAACAAAATCAAGCACATATACGTTGCTTCTTTCTATCATATACCCTTTGGTGCACATGCACGCAGGAAAACATCAAAGTCGACCATTTCATTATTATTTTATGCCCTCATAAAAAATCGCTCGCAAACAACAATATGAGTTACTCTCGTAGTGCCCAATAAATTTCCTGTATCCCTTTGCAAAGTCCTGATTATATGGAAGGGTATATAGATATATACCTTGCATGCGTATTCCCATTTTATGTTTCAAGAAGTACAAATAAATTCTCGTATAATATTAAATATATTTGTTAAATTTTCGTTTATGAACTCATGTAATAAGATTATTATTTCTGGCTAGCGCATCTAACTGCGAAATACAAATTGCGTTTATTTATATTTATAATATTTTTATATTTATTCCTCTGGCACTTTAAAAAAAACACTCAAATATCCGCTTCAATTTGAAGGAATTAATTATTAAATTTCCCATTCTACTTTCTACTACTACCACTTCCATTTTTACGGGCCCAATGAAAATTTAATATTAGACTTATTTCATATTTTACAAACAAACAAAATATTTTGCACAATCTTTCGGTCATATTTTATCAGCCATGTTCTTTTAATTCTGACTAGATTCGTAATGAGCGACTTTGGAAACGATTATTTTCCACGTTTCAAATAGTTATATTTAGCATACTCGTCGACCATGTTAAATTCGCCTTTTTGTAACAAAATTATTTTACATTCATAATTAGAGAGCTCGAAAACCCCTATATGCCAAATTTCAGGTAAATAGAATAATTCGCAACCTTACTCTTCTATCATATCAGATTCGACACTTTGCTAACAAAAATTTAATTTATATTTACAATCAGCCACCATAAAACTCCCACAGGCTAAATTTCGAGCAAATTACATTATTCTTCTGCGTACTCGTTCACCCGAAGGGATTCACCGTTTTGTAAAAAAAAATAATTTCAGATTCGTATTCAGCGACCTTGAAAATCCCCATAAGCAAAATTTCAAGTCAATCCAAATCATTTTTAGCGTACTCGTCCACCCATATTTATTCCTTAAAAATCTTAATATGCCACGTTTCAAGAATATCTAGTAAATTTTTATCACACTCATCTGCCATATTGGATCCGCCATTTCGTTTTTTGAAATGTTGATTTCATATCCGTCATTTGTAATCTCAAAATCCCCATTTGTCCAATTGAAAGGAAATCCAAAAATTTATTAGCATTATTGTCCGCCATTGTGAATCCACTATTCTGTTTTTTGAAATTTTGACTTGAAATTCCTAATGAGCGACCTCAAAGACCCCCATCTGCCAAGTTTCAAGTAAATCCAATGATTTTTTAGCATACTCGTACGCCATATTGAATCCGACATTTTGTTTTTTGAAATTTTTACTACAGATTCGTAATCAGCGACCTCGAAAGCCTTAATATACCAAGTTTTTTTAAAATAAAAAAGCACCTCTACATGTTCGCTAGGTTTTTCCGATAAGTAAATCAACGTTTAAGTAGTAACTGCCGTCCGGTGGTGCCTCGGCCGCAAAGACTTTACGGTGCACGGACGCTACTAGTAGCGACGAGTAGATAAGGCAATGCTTGGTGGGCCAACGTCGGTTAAGAATTGTACCTTCTTTTTTGAAAAGCTGTAGTTTTTCCAAAAATTAAGATATTTAAGTTTTATTTTGTTATTCTGGTGAGGACGTTCACACTTTCGAAGTCTACTAAAAAATGTCAGGAACATAATTTTGTATTGATGCTGATGGTAAAAGAATTACAACTCCTCAGAAGGGATGATAGATTCCTTGAAATATAATAAATACTTATTTGAAAAAAAAACTAGATAATTAATTAATTTATTATATATTCCATAGTAAATTAAAATATAGGTAGGAGGAAATTAACGATCCAACAAACAATAATTTTCGAAAAATTTACAAAGATAAAGTATCTATTGTTTCTGTCATTGAAAAAGAGTAAAAAACAAAATATCAATAAGTGGTATGAAAACTTTATATACATTAATGGAAAAAATTAAAGGGTCAAACAAATTTTCCGAATTTTTAGTGATTTTTCAGAATGCTGTATCTCAGCAAATAGTGGTCGCACAGAAAATTTAAGGGCAGTTATGAAAACTGGAATAAAGTTCCTACAAGATTCTGCTACGATCATGGATAAAAAACTTTTGTTATTCATGAAATAAATTTGAAAAAAAACAGGAACAGATGGTAATTTAAGAGTTTTCAGAACATCAGCGGCTAAATTTCAAATCTTTATGAAATGACTGATGTTGAGCGTGCCTTTTACAGTTGAATAACCCCCAAAAACCCTGCGAAGTTACATTTCAATTTAACGAACCGTTCCTTGTTGCAAATGCTCAAATTTTTGAAGAAATTAAAGGGTCACGTTATTTATTATATTTCAAAGAAACTATCATCCCTTCTGAAAAGTTGTAATTCTTTTACTATCAATAGAAAAATGTTTCTACTACAATTTCGATAGGATTTTCCAAGCCCTTTGCATTAATCATAACTAATTCTTGAAAAAATTATTAATTTATTATTTAACATTTAAAAATGGAATTATATTCAAATATTTTATTTTGTTTTTCAGGGGGTTAGTCAATTTTTGCTTTCTTCTCTGTAAACATAAAACTTCACACGTATTTGCACAATTAAACATCGATCGTTGAAGCGGTTAGCGTTCATTTACATTGTCACTCAGCAACTTTTTTTGTATTTTTCAGGACGATACCCGGATTGTAAAAGCGGGCGATAAAAAGCGATGGATATATGATCCAAATAGTAAGTTGTCACTTATGAATAAAATATAAGATCGTTTTTTAAAAGCAGCATTGAAAAACGATCTCCATCGCCTTGAGTTTCAATTAAACAATATCCATAATAATTTTAAAATCAATCAAACCCCATTATTTAAATTTTGTTATATTCTGTCAATCAGGTGAACTTTGTCGACCACTGAACTGCAAAAAGAAGGAGATCTGCCTTTTAGCAGATTCATTCACAGCAGTATGTGTTTCCAAAAAGGAACTTCACAAATCAGGGTAAATTATTATTAAACTGAATATTGAAAATATCTACAAAATTTTATGATAAAAATTCTAATTTTAATTAAAACTTAATTTGATTGTTTCAGTGACATTGTGGTCCCAAAATCGCGCGCACTCCAAGAGCGAAGAATGCAAACAGAATCTGCAGACGACGCCGAAGATGATGACGCCTTTTTTGATTCTGAGGACGACGAAGAAGATCAGGATGAATCTAAGTAAGTGTAGTTTTATTTATATTTTAATTATATTGCTATTATTGAATCGGATACATACAAATTTTGTAACGTCATAAGTGAAGCAGTTTGTCAAAAAGGAGCATAAGCACTAAAATTTCGATTTCGAGAAAAATGAAAAACAGTGTATTCACATAAATTTCTATTAACGATAACGTAGATACTAAGCAATAAAACTACTAAACTCTTACATCCCCACATTTGAAATTCCCTGACCAATTTTTTATTTTCCTGAATGTTCTAAGCTTTCTTTAAAGTATAAAAACAAGTTTACACCTTAAGAGATCAATAATATTAGTCGAGATGTTAGTTAAAATTTTGTTTGATTCGAAATTTATTTCAACAAATTTTCGTGACGACAGTCGTACATAATTTTATAAGGGGTCATCCCCAAATTACATAAGACATACATCAATTATATGAATTTTCAACCAAATAGACGATCCAAAACTTTAATAATTGATATTTGTACGAAAAAATATTTAATTTCCATTAAAAAACAGTTGAATTAAACCAAATTATACGAATTCCTAACAAATTAGTTGAATCCTCAATCAAAGAAACTACTTTTCAACACAAAATATGAATTTTCTACCAAAATAATTGAGTTTTCAACCCCAAAAAGATGAGTTTGCAATTTCAGTTATAAAAATTAATTTATAATAAAATATGATAAATTTTGAACAAAAGAAATAGTTTTTAATTAAAATGATGAATCTTAAAAAAAATAAATGAAATGGTAAATTTTGTTAATCAACCAGATGAATTTTCAACCAAAAAGATTGAATTTCTATCAAGAAATATAATTTTTCGATAAGAATGGAATAGATAAATTGTCAGTTGAAATTAATGTTCAATAATAAAAAACTAACTTTCAACCAAAGAAATTAATTTTAATCTGTAAAAATAAATTTTCAACCGAGTATATTGATTCTCTATCAAAAAAGACGAATTTTTAACAGAATGCCGTAATTTTCAAGCAAATAGTTGATGTTTCAATCCAAAAGATGATTTTTATAACAAAATGTCTTTTTGGGTACAAAATTCATCTTTTGGGTTGGAAATTCAACTATTTGATTAAAAATGTATAATAAATCAATCAAAATTTTGTTGACTGTCAGGTTTTCCCGGACATTCCCTCACTTTCTCTGACCAATTTTGAATTTCCTGACGTTGCCTGACCATGCATAGCAACTCTGTATTTGCCTTTTCGAAAAATTAAAAAGAGCTTTCTGGTTATCCGCGTATCTTAATAATTTCTCTGTATATTCTTCTTACTTTAAATTATTCTTTCAAGAAATATTTAGAAAAATTAGAATAATACATATTCAGTTACCCTCAGTTTTATCAAATAAATTTATAACATTATTTTTCATCCTTGTGGTTCGATTTATTTTCATTATTCAGTTCCATTTACGAAGTAAACAATCAGGTCCCTTGTTGACAAACGGCTTCAATTTATGGAATTTAACCAAATAAATTTATAAAATCCAAAAATTTATACAATTCTTAGGTGTCAAGATTGCCCGGTTGTAAAACCTACGTTCATCTGCGGTAGCGACAATCGAACCTACAGCTCACTCTGTCGTATAGAATATCACAACTGTATACATCACACATATGTATACTTGGCGTGTAAAGGATTCTGTCCATGCAAAGGTACTCGTATATAAAACCTTCATTCATTTTTGTATTAATTTTCAGTGAAAAATATTGAATTTCGAAAATCTTTTTTTCTTAATTTTACAGAGACCGTCCGGCCGTTGCCCTCCCACATGAAGAAAATGCAGAAATTGCAACTGCAGAAACAATCTCTTCTGGGCAAGACGAATCGAGATCGTGACATCACACTGACGCCACGAGACTTCAACTATGACAATCATCATTATAAGTACCTCAAGTACACTAAACGTGCCAAGGTAACAATTAAAACTAATAATAGTTGCTTTAGTAAAGTCACTTACAAAATATTTAATTTGAAGGGAAAAAATTATGCTCATAATACAATGATCCAAACAATTCTATCTGAAGCTGTATTTGAAACTGTAGGTGGAGCAAAGTAATGTTGTGGAAAACAGACTTCGCAAACCGAACTGCTCTCAAAATAGAAGAAATAGGGCGATGTTTCACGAAAATAGATCAATGAATTCTTTGAAATCATAATTAATGTTTACGTGCCATATTGAATGCAATATGAAAAGCGAAAAATGTCAGGCCAAAGTATATGTTTTAAGATGCATCTTCAATCTGAAAGAATGATGTTTCTATACAAAAAGACGAATTTTCTATAAAGCCGTTGAAGTATCGAGTAGTTTAACTTTCAACCAAGAAAGTAAATTTTCTACTACAGACAACAACTAAGATAAATTTATAAACAAAAAAACAAATTTTAAACAAAATAGTTTCATTTTTACCCCCAAGAAATGAAATTTTAATGAATTAGTTCAACTTTCAACCAAGTAGTTGAATTTTAAACCAAACAGTTGGATTTTTAAATAAATAATGTAATAGATGCTATTTTAATAAAAAAATATTTTTATTTTCAATACAACAATTTTTATTCATTCAAAAAATACGAATTTTCAACAAAGCCGTTGAATTTTCAGCCTAAAAAGACGTTTTTTCAACCAAATAGGCAAATTTTCAATTAAAGAATAATTTTTTTAAAGTAGTTCAACTTTCAACCAAGCAGTGGAATTTTCTACTAAAAAATGCTATTTTTTAACAAAATAAATGAATTTTCAACCACATAGTTGAATTTTCGGCTAAAAACGATCAATTTCCTACCGAAAATGGAATTGTTGAATTTTCTACTAAAAGCGATCAATTTTCTACCAAAAATGGAATAGTTGAATTTTCGATTAAAACCAATCAATGTTTAGCCAAAAATGGAATAGTTCAATTTTCAGTACAAAAATTAATTTTTAACAAAAAACGAACTTTCAACAAGATTGGTTAACTTTTTGAATAAATAGATGAATTATTAACTAAGCTGATGAATATTCAACAAAGAAAATGAATTTTTAATAAAGGAGTTTAACTTTCAACCGAACAATTGAATTAAAAAAAGATGCCCGCTGGGCGGGTATATCCTCGTTGCGCGCTGAGCGCAAAAGTATTGTCCGCGCTCTCGCGCTCGGTTTCGTACGCATAATGCGTACACTTTAACTACATTTTTTCAAATATCATAAATACTATAAATTAAATCAAAAACTGTGATTTAAACTTCTGAGGAATTACAGTCTTAGTTGTAACTGATTTTTTCTCGATTTGTTTTTAAAGAATGTTCTTAAAGGTCCTACGGCTTTGACGATTACATCCTCATTACGAAACACGCGCTTCACGCTCGATAACTTGTGTCCAATTGACGAACTTCATCAAGATAATTTGTCAATCTTGTTAAAATCTATTAAAAACAACGCTTTAAAGTTGCAAAATTGCATGTTTTGAAAATGATCCAACTTTTGAAACTTTAGTCTAATTAAAAAATTTTATGATAATAGTTTTGAAAAACATATGTTTTCTATCTAGCAGAAATTTTGATTGATATTTCTTGAAATATTAAAAAATTTTTTTTCCTTTTTTCTTTAAAATTTTCGAAATGTTGAAAAGCATATAACTTTTTGAAGTTTTATCAAATTAAAAAATGTCATTATGATAATTTGACATAGTTTCAAAATATATTTGATATCTTGTGATAAATTTAAATGAAATTTCCTAATCTTTTAGAAAAACATTTTTTTCTATTTTTCTGAAAATTTTCGAAATTTTCAAAAGTATATAACTTTTCTAATTTTTATCGAAATTGAACATTTTATGGAGGCAATTTGCAATTATTCTACCCATATATAAAAAACTTTAACAAACAAATTTTATTTTTAAAAAAAAATTTTTTGTCAAATTTTGAAAATGCTCTAAATTTTTTAATTTTGGTTGGAAATATCTGTTTAACGAATTTAACCTTCATTTTGGGAACCTTCAGAAGTGTATCAAAAGCTGACTTGATTGGACAAATCCTTGAAAAGTTAGCGTGGCTACAACATTCAGGTAACCATACATATAGACATACAGACAGACAGACATACAGACAGACAGATAGACACCGTTACATTTTTATGATTTTCGGATTCTGTAAGTGCCGAAACGTAATGATCCGCTAAAAAACCAGAGATCGAAAATCTAGACGATTACATTAAACTTTCATGAATTAGAATGTAAAAATGAATTCTCAGCGAAAAATGTAATAGTTGACCAAAACAAACTAATGCTTAAACAAAAAGAAATGAATTTTTAACCCAAAAAGATTTTTCAATCAGTAAAGAAAAAAATGTTGAATATAAGAATCAACCAAAAAATTTGAATCATACAATTTTAGGCAATTTTTAGATATAAACATTAATTTATACATCAAAATTTGTTCTGAAATCTTTTCAAATATTCTTTTTAAAAATTTTTCTTTTTTTTCATTTCTAAAAAAATTTTTCAGGAATCTAATGCAAATTTTGTTATTATCTTAGACTAGAACTCATGTTGAAAATTCCTTAATTTTAAATATTTTTCTTCAAATTCACGTCTTTGGTTAAAAATTCATCTTTTTGGGTAGAAGTATAATATTTTCGGTTGAAAATTCAACTTTTGTGATCAAATGTAATTTCGTTGTTTTTAAAAATACATTTTTGTGGTACATGACTTTTCATTTTAGTAAATAATTCATTTATTTGGTTCAAAATTGTATTAATCTGTTCAAAATTCATTTTTATTTAGTCAAAAATAAATTTTCGTAATCCTAATTTAACTATTTCATTTCTACTGGATCATTTATATCTTTTAGTTGAAAAATCATTCATTTTGGTAGAAAATTCGTATATTTTTGTTCAAAATTAAACTTTCTTGTTAATAATTCATACCTTCGGGTTAAAAAATAAACTGTTTTGTTGGAATTTCGTCTTTTTGAATTGAAAATTTAACATTTTGGCGGAGATTTTTTTCTTCAAAAACTGAAAAATCTTTCTCGGCTAAAAATTCAACTCTTTTGTTGAAAAAACTTATTTAGTCTAAAAGTGTGTCAGTTTTGGGTTAAAAAAAGAAAAAAGAAGTACCAGTAGTAAAGCGCCAGGAGCCTTAATATTCTTAATTAACTTTGATTAAAAAATTGCTTAAGCAATAAAGAAATTTAGGGTTTTTTTATTGAATAGCCAAATTAAGCTAGGGAGTGCAAAATTATTTAAGGATCATTTTAAGAAATGCAATTGTTTCAGAAATAAACCAAATTTGTGATGTTACTTAATAAGTTTTCGAATCTGGTAAATTTCATCTTCCGGAATTTCCCAAGCTATGTAAAATATTGCACCAATACATTGAAGCTAATACAGTGGATTTTAGTAAAACATACTGAACAATTTTCTATAAAATTTCACATAAACTTAAACATTAATTCTTCAATTTTCAACTTTTTAAGTCCAATAAAATATCTTTGGAATCGCTATAATATCAAGATTCCGAATATGATATTTATAAGTTAACAACAGTTAACTTTAAAAAATATATTTGCCAATTTAATCCTGACTAGGTGCAAAGGACTCTCCTATGTAACTGGGGGGCGGAAATGAGATCTGCCCGTATACTATACTAAAGAGGGATAGAGTAGAAAAGAAAGGGAAAGGAGTGAAAGGAATTCTTTACAAGGAGGAAAAGAAGGAAATAGTGAAAGAGTGTGCAGTCTGAAAAAGCAATTTGAAGATTTGTCACCAATTTCGACGATAAATTATTTTACCCAAATTGTAAGAAAATCAGTTACCATCTTCTATATGAAATTCCATAAAAAGTTAGGCCCCTATTTTTGTACTAACTCAAAT
>NC_046664.1:37397441-37407062 GCF_010883055.1 Belonocnema kinseyi | reverse complement strand
AAAGGAAATGTCGTGCATTGATCTTCTAATGACAGCAGTCACTCTAGCAAATAATTGTCGGAATTGTCGTCCTTTCTGCAAAAGGGTGTGAGAATAGAAGATCGAAGACGGATAATAATATTTTTTGAACCTTTTCTTGAACCTTTTCTTTGAGTTGCAGGCACTGGCTTCAATGAAACGATACGACGACAAGCACTTTGCGAGCAACGAGATTACGGAGAAGACATCATTACCGCCTCTAAAGCCGGCTTACGATACGGATTTCTCAAAAGACAGGGATTGCTCGCCTTCTTCAAAACCGGCAATGGCCAATCGTTTACTCGATTGGTTTTCCGTCCTAATGACGGATGCTAAACAACACCGGCGACAGTTTGCCAAACCCAAAGGTATAATCTACATAATCATTTTATTTCAAAAATAAATGTTCTAGAAAGAGATAGATTTGTTGGATAGAGGCACAGGATACAAAAATCCAAGCTCATTTTTCCCCAACCTTTCTCTTTCTGTCCATTCCTATTCTTACATTTTTAATAGTCACTCATCACTAAGGTGGTCCAAAAATGCATTGCGACATTTTTTTCACTCTAGAAGGCAAGAGTTCTTTGAAAGAGAAACTCAATTTTTTGCCCCTGAATTTTAAATGGCAAACGCTGTGTTTTTTAAAAAATGAAAAAAACCTACTTGTTATTAACTTTTTAAAAACTGAATTTCAGTCACTACTTAGACAATTTTCAAGGAATAATTTTCACCCGTACCCAATAACTCTTAAATTTTATACGCAACCCCTTTGTATTTTACATGGAATATGCCCCGAAAAATGAATAATATGTGAAATGCATGGCAACGACGGGAATTTTTGTATTCTATAATTTTCAAGTATTTTTGAACTAATTTTAAATTTGCCAACATTTTTTTGTAATTTTTCCGGTCAATCATGATAAGTTAGTATTTTTTAGAATGAATGACACAGTTAAATGACATCTTTGCTGAACAGGAAAAATATTCTGTCGGAAACTTCCAATAAATCTATTGGAAGAATGATATATTGGAATTTTGCAATATCTCGTGGTGACTCGAAGAATTATGACACTTGCAATACATGTTTTGTAGTTTCGTCATTCCAATTCCTTGTTGCAAAATATATATTTTAATTGGCATTAGATTCGATCATTACAGGAAGTAGATTTTCTTCTCAATCATACGAAATCTAACATGTTTCAACCTGGACTGACTCACTGGACTCGTCAGTAAGGCAATGCGAATCAGTCCTTCACTATAAACTTTAGAATTTAATTTACCTAAATTCCCTTATACCGAATATTTTTAAATGATATGTAATTTTTGTATATTTTGTAATATAGGAATCCAATCAGGGATCCGGCCGGGTCCCAGCCGGATAGCCCCGTTTTAAGCCGGGCGCTGGCCGGGGAATCTGGCCGGGATCCGGCCGGGTAATCCGGCCAAAAAGCGGTTAAAAAATGTTACTTTAGGCGCGAAATTGGTAATTTTTTGTCTTTTAAGGCTCATCGTATAGATTGCAGTGAACTTTAAAAGTTCAAATCAAGTGAACCAATTTTGGCAAGAAAATTGGAGTAGAATTGTATTCCCTGATGATAGAATCCCAAAGCAATTTGAAAGCCACGTGGTGATTTAAGGTTAGGAAGGAAGAAAGTATAAACTGTATACACCAGACTATATTTTAATTTAAAATAATAATTATTTGCGCACTAAGGGGGGGGGGGGGGTTCAAACTAATCACTGAAATAAGGCTGATTTTAACCATGAGTCTCGATTTTATTTGCGAACTTCGAAGAGACGACGCGACGTGAGTGCAAGAAGCATCCTCGTTCCAGGTGCGCAGCGAAACTGAAAATTACTGACTGTCTATGCAGACGACAGACACAGCAGACGCTATATATGGCGGTAAATTTGAAATTGTACAGACTAAACATTGTCTGAATATAGAGAAGTTTATAAAAATGGTATCATTTCTGTTGTTGCATATAGCAGAATCGATAACAGTTTAATTTAAAATGTTAAATTATTCGAGAAAATTTTATGTTTTTTTTTTTTTTAAGAATTGAAAAAGCTCATTTTTGTTTCACTGATCTAATAAATCTTAAATTATAATTTTCAAATAATAATTCATCT
Organism: Belonocnema kinseyi; assembly: GCF_010883055.1. Lineage (NCBI taxonomy): Eukaryota > Metazoa > Arthropoda > Insecta > Hymenoptera > Cynipidae > Belonocnema > Belonocnema kinseyi. The sequence goes on along the minus strand of NC_046664.1, from coordinate 37,404,911 downwards.
AGCATCCATAATCACGTCTTTGAAAAATGTAGCCCGACCGTCTCCCGCCCGGTTCCTGTCCATGACACCCAGCCAGGAGTAGCCCGGCCGGGATCCGACCGGAAACCTTGTTGTATAAGGGCCAACCGGGGGAATTTCTACACGGGAGAAATTAATGCTATATACATTAAGTGAATCTCGAGAACAATATTTTCCAAAATATTTTCCAAATCATAAAAATTGAGTATTTTCTTTAACTAATTACGCACTCAATGAATTATACGCGTGATATTTTTTGTTTAAGACATTATTAAATATTTGAACAATAAATAAGCATTCACTTCTGACTGTTTACTGGATAAGTGGAGATAATTCTGGGTTTTTAATCTCTTTACACCATGCCGCTTATTATAACGAAATTATACCTTAATTGTTCAAACAATTACAATTTGCTTAAACAATTTTTTTCATTATATTAAATATGCAAAAATTAACTACCTCATTAATTTCACAAGAAAAAAAGGAACTACATGTGATTAATTTAAGAAAGATCTAAAAAAAATGTATATATTATTCTCAACATTCACTTCCTGTGTTATTATTTCCAAAAAAATACTGACTTTTTATGATTTACAGGGTATAATTAAAATTCATTAATAGATAATAATTGTTTAAATAACTTATTATTTGTTTTAAAATACTTGAAAACTTATCACTCATCGTATATAAATCATGTTTTCTGAAATTTTTTTGAAAAAAGCCCGTCTCTAGACTAATTTTAACGTTATGTAAGTATAATTCAAAAGTAGAGTACATCGAAATTGAACAATTTTTATTTCGACGTCTTCAAACAGAACAAAATTAAAATTGAACATTGAAAATTGTTTTATTTATAAATAAATTAAACGCTTGAAATTAAAAATGTTACTCTTTTATAAATCTTTAGTCTACAAGTAATTAATTTTCAGTGATTTCATTTTAATTATTTGAATTTTTTTTAATTGAACACTTTATATTTAAGATTGTAACTTGCAATTTTAAATAAAATTTTATTACATCATTTTGAAGGATTCAATTGATAAGTGAAATTGTGACATTTTTGGACAATTTCATTACAAATTATGCAACTATAAAGGATTTCAATTAAAAATTATACAATAACGTTCAAATTCACTTTTTTTATTTCAAATGCTCCTAATTAAAAATTGCTTAATATTAAACATTTTAATTTGAAATTTTTCGATTTTTATCCATTCGAAATAATAATCATTGGAGTATCAAAAGGCTTCTAATTTCGAATTCTGCAACTTTGAACGATTTCAATGTAATATCAAGAAATTTGAATGTTTATTTTTTTCATATTAAAGAATCTAAATGTAAGATTAATTAATTATCAAGCTTTGCAATTTGAAACTGCCCATTTTTTATAACTTCAAACACAATAGATTTTGAATTATCTGATTATTCGTGCTAAAATAAACATTCAAAATTGCATATTTTTCAAATAAAAACTTAATAATTTAATAATTTTACAATCAATAATTAATACATAAAATTTAACAATAAAAAATTTGTTGTCTTTAAAGCTGTGAGACTTTCCACTTAAGAGTCCCGATTGAATAAAGTATTCTACTCAAACTATAAGAATTTACAAATTCCCGACCTGAAAATAAATCCACTGTGATTTTTAAGCTTTCTCTCGGTCTCGAAAAATTGCAACTCATTTTAGCTCACATAAATCAACTCCAAGGCATTTTAAATTGTTATTTTGAATAAAATTTTAATTTATTAAATGAAAAAAGCTGAAAAATATTCAAAATAGGTCAAGTCGGTCAATAACTACCTGGAATAAATTAACTTTTATGGTACTTTGAAGACGGATACTTGTTCAAAATTGGGGTAAATTGTTGTTTTTTTTCAATTTTTTTTAATGACAATTATTATTAATTATTTATTTATCTATTCGCAGGTCACTTCCCTCCAGGATGTCAAAGTGAAGTAAGATGGATGTTTGGCCATCTAGATACGGATAGCAATGGTTTGATTTCGCTCTCGGAACTCTACCAATTAGAACATGATCAAAACGAGCCCTGCCTGAAACCATTTTTCGATTCATGTGATACAGATGGGTATGTTACTAAATTTACAGATATATTAATTTTTTTAGTTTTATGATACTGATAAGACGGCCATTATCTCCTCACTTGTTTGAAATAGCTTTAGTGACTATATCGTCGTTCAGCACATCAGAAAAATAAAATTAAAGTATTATAGACCTCAAAAAAACTTATAAACTGAAATTAAATAACTGCTATAATTTAATTCCGCTCATGCATAAATAATGGGGTCATTTCAAATTAACTTTGGTATTCGACACGCAGGTAAACTTTGCATTTCAAAAATTTTGATTATAATATATTGGCGCGACAGGATGCTTAAAAATGATTCTCACAGCGAAATTAGGGTAGTGGTAACAAATAATATACAACGATTGCTTTTTAAACACCGATTTTCATTTTGAAGTGTTCATTAGGATGACCCTTATTTCTCCCTTTTCGAATTTTTTTTCTTTCATCTCCCAGTTTTTGTCGAATGGAAAAAAAATCCTCCAAATTTGAGTGAAATCCGTTAATATTTAGGGGTTGTGCAAAAAGTCCATGAAGTTTCTCATTCGATTTAACATGGCGAAAGTTATATTTTTGCAAATCTAATAATTAAACGTGTTCGTATATCACAAATGATTCCGTATTTCCGTACATTGTTTAAAATTCGTCGCATAATTAAAATCAATCATAAATTTTGAGAGTAAATAACTTTAAGACATTTTAATGGGTTAAGTAATGAGTTCTTTAATCAATCATAAGAATGGCATAATATGCTTAAATAATCGAAAAATCATATTATAATATATTTAAACAAAAAAAATGGTTTGAATATTTAAATTTGCTTAAGCATTTACAAGTATTCTTAGAAAACAAATAACTAAAACAAATAACTAGAGAGGCTTAAAGTTATTTACTTTTAAAATCTATGATTGATTCTTACTCTCTGATGAATTCTAAACAATATACTGAAATACAGAATTATTTGTAACATATCATCGCGTTTAAATATTATATTTACAAAAAACTGACGTTCAAAAAAACTGAAGGGGGGGATGAAAACAGATAAATTCTAAAAAAAAATTCACCAAGTATAAATAAGAATCACTTTAGTGGCAAAATCACATGCGGTATTTCACATTTAAAAACTAATTTAATTTTAATGGTTACTTTTCAATCATTTTCATGTGATATTCTTTATAAAAATATATTTACAAGATATGTGAAATGTATACATTTTAACATGATAATGCTAAACAGAAGAAAATTCATAAAGTGCAGCTACGTAAATTTGTACAAAAAAATACAAATCATACCAGTTTTTGGCTAAAAGTTTATTAAGGCATTTATATTTTACATTTTTGATAACAAGATGATTAAGTGATAATCCTGATTGCAGTAGTCGTTTGCAGTGTTCTCAAATTATCGTGAGTTTTAATTGTTTTGCATTTCAAAATGTCAACAAAAGTCGGCCCGATTTTTTGCGTATTCTAATCAACCATTTTGGAAGAGATAATTCTTGTTTAGTTCACCCCTATTTTGAAACAAAATCCTGAATACTTTAAAACATTCCAGCGACAAAAATGCACTAGAGAAAAAATCGCTAAGACCCAGGAATCGAAATTGGAAACACAGCGAATTTTTCAATGTTGACTTTGGTACTTAGAGGGATCACAGCGCAAAAAGAGCTCAAAAAAGGGAACCTGTAGGGAAACTGTATAGCTTTTAAATAATATTAAATGATTTCTGTCATTAAAGAACTTTTTATTTGGATATACTTAGGTCGTTTAAAATCGATTCAAGGCGATATAAAAAAAGCCGAAAGAACATAATATTGATTAAATAAACAATTTGTATATATTCTGAATCGTTCTCATAATCAAGAATATTTCTTCTTCTAAAAATTCGTTCAATAATAATTAAATCGTGATACTTATAAGTATAATTACATATATCTATCCAACGCTTGTTGTTTCCTCTTTACTATAATTTATATTTTTAATTTAAATTGAAAACAACACTCTACAATGCTCTCAAACTCAAATTCAAGATAGTTCAAATTATTAGTCTAATTAAAATAAAAAATTAATTTGTATCCGAGATAAATTATGAATTTGAATTAACAATAATTTAAAGTATTTCAAGTGTTCACGTCCCTGGATTTTTATTTTACAGCATTAAAACAAAACTATTTAAAAATATATACTGAACAATTTTTTAATATTAAGAATACTACACATTTTTGGAAAGAAATTTCTTGAAATTATTTGGTATCTTTTAAAACAACTGAAAATCTTGCAAATCCTTTGAAACTGGTAGAATTCTTTCATATCTCTTGATCGATTTTTATATCCATAATTCTTTTATTTCAACCCACCCTAATAAATATATCTGTAAAAAATAATTCTTTAGAGAATTTAAATTATTAAAATTAACTTTTCGAAAGTCCTTAACAATTTTCAAAGTCATTGGGACAAAAAGAACCATTTATAATAACTATGTAAGGTATAGGAAAACTAATCGAAGTCTTTAATTTGGACCAGGAGACAAAGCACTTCATTTATGAATATGTTTAAATAAAATAATTCTTAATAAAAAATACTTTTAATCTAGGTTTGTCTTGATTCTTATAGTTTAGAATACCTTTTACTGAAGTCAAAACAAATATAATATCTTAGGCGTCAAGACTATGGAGTTAGAGGGAGACAAGAATTCGAGAGCTAATTTGAAATGATATACATACTGTTTTTGAAATTAGAGTTTTCGTTTTATTTCATTTTTAAATTTATTGACCCTAAGATATTTTCATATTATCCATTACTGAACATATAAAAATAATTAAATTTTCCAGAGACATTTTTATCAGCGGACCTGAATGGTGTGGATGCTTTTCAAAAGCTGAGAGGCCTTGTGCAGCTGTTCGTAAGCGACTAACACCGGATGCTGCTCCTGCATGCGACTCAAGAGGATATTACAAAAATATCCAGTGTCACCGAGGCCTTGGTCTCTGCTGGTGTGTGGATCCTCATGGAGTCGAATTTGCGGGTACAAGGACTCGTGGCTCCAAACCAGATTGCGGTAATTATTTATAATTGCATTTTTTTCTAGATTAAATATAAAAGCGATTATCTCAATTCTTGACCCAGTATTTTTTCAACATTTTTTGTACGTACAATAATTTATCTCCTAAATTATTTTGTTCCTCCTTCACGGTGGATCTCGACTGCTACTTTAAACCAAAAAGGCTTGCATTTCCCAGTTTTTTTTCTTTTTAAACTTCTGGGATATTTCACGAATTTAATTATTTCGTCCAAATCTCCCCCTCCCCTAAATGCCTTACTTCCCCTTCCTGCACTTCAACCTTGGCTTCCCTTCCCCAACTTCTTCCTTCTCTAATTCACCCTCTCCTTACTTCCCCAGCTAAAACTCCTATTTCCCCACTTCCCTTCCCCAGCCCTCACTTCCACACCCTTATTCAATTCTCCATCCTTTATTTCCCCCCACAATTACTCCTACCTCCGTAGCCTACGTTCCTCCTCACTTTCCCTACTTCCCCGCTCCTTATTTCCATATTCACCGAGACATCCTGTCCCCTCATTGCACTTCATTTTCCCTACGACCCCACCTCTGATTATTCCTCACTTCCTCAACTTTCCCTCTCCTAATTTCCTCTACTTCCCCCACTCACTTCCCCTAATTCCCTTTCCCTCATTTGTTAATTTACTGGCAACTTTCACTTGCGATGCATAAAAATAGGTTATTTCACAATAGCTTTACTTCTTTTTACATTCTCATCACTTATGAATGAGAAAGTATTAGAATTGTCGGAAATTTCACATCAGAGTTTTTCAACGGATCTTCACGTTTCGAGACCCCCTAAATTCGAAAATCAGGTTTTCTCGATGGCGTCTGTCTATTTCTCTGCCCGACCGGCCGTCCGTCCGTAAACACAATAACTCGAAAAAATGAACGAATCAAATCCATCTTTGGCACACTTTTTTTAGGTCCTAAAAGGAAGAACGAGTTCGTGAACCAGCCATTTTTGATAAAAATTCAAAAAGTGAGCGCATTTTGAAAATTTTTAAGACCACTTTTTTCTGAATTTGAAAATTCTATGTACGGATATTTATAGTATTAAAAAGAACAAACAATTTATCCTTATGACTTTTTTCGATAAAACGAAAATTCTCAGAGTTATAGCGTTTTCAAAAAATTTTTAATCAACCAAAAATCAAAATTTGAAGCCTACAAGATTATTATAAAAAATTTTTGGATTTTCTTCAATCGAAAATTTAAATGTTGATTGCACAAAGAAATAATGAAAAATCAAAAATTCCATTTTTTAGACAAACTATGTAGGATACGAAAAAAGATGAATCAACAAAAATTGTTATCCCAAAAAAGATCTACAATTTCGTTAAGAATCACTTCTTGATAGGACGCGTACTTTTGTTTTATTCGTGGAAAATAACGTTGAAAAAAATTTTTTTTAAATGTGTGGAAAACGACGAAATGATGAATGAATCTGAAAGAGATCTTTTTGATACAGTGTTTTTCAAGCATTCCAAATGCAAAGAATAAATATCCGAGCGCGAAGCGCGAGGTGTAATTATGTCCGATTACAAAGCGCGAGATTGAACCGTCGCGCACTCTAGGCGCGCCCAAACTTGCGAGTGAAGCGAGCCGCGCGCGTAGCGCGCGACGAACATGTGCCCGCAAGACGGGCAGATTTTTATTCTTAAAAAAATCGCTTGCGACTTGGCATTAACTGGAAAGAAGCAATTTCCTAAAAACTGGATTTTTCCCACTGCTTTCACAATTTTTTTAAATTATTGAAGGGTTTCAAAGATATTCAGCTCCTGAGGCACTTTTTTAGATGCTAAACTAAATGGTTTGAACACCGATTTTAATTTATTTTCATGAAAACATGTCGATTAACCTCTAATAAAATATAAATGTGAGCTTTCTCAACAGGATCCGAGCGATTTATTTCTTTTTGGGCTAAGAATGAAAATGTCACTTCACAGCGTTTTAAACAGAAAAACCCGAGAGATGCAAGCTTTTTTGGCTTTAATTTGTAGCTTCTTTAATTATACAATAATAAGTTTGTATAATCCTACTAAACTTTCCTCTACTGCACGTTTATTGTAGAATTACTTCATAATTTGGTCCTAAATTGACAAACATTTTACTTTCACCTGTTCTTGCATATGTTCCCGTGCAGAAATCGCCCGATTTCAAACGTAATACCGATCTGGCCCCGATCGGATTTCCCGATCTGGCCCTTATCGGTAGAACCGTGTGGCCCATACCTGGGCCCGACCGGGCCAGACCGATTTCCTACTGAAACGCCATCTCCATGCGCTCGAAGAACTAGTGCTGCTTGTTT
>NC_046664.1:37360154-37397341 GCF_010883055.1 Belonocnema kinseyi | reverse complement strand
AATTAATAATTAATTAAATTTTTTGACGTAAAATTAGTATATTTACCATCAAATGAGTCAAATATTATTATATGATGAAATTGATTAAGTTCTTTTGTTTTCCATTATTATTAAAGAACTCAAGGTTTTTCGATTTAATGTAGAGTTATAATCATCAAATCTATTGACAAGAAATGAATTTCAGTATGCACAAAATTGTAATATTTTTAAATTATAATAGTAAAATATGTGATACAATCTATTATGTTATTGATACTTGGATTCTGTATTAATAATAAATTTGATACAGAAATACATTAAGGACAAGTTTTCATAACATTCCAGCAAGAACTAGTTACTCAACTGCGCATGCGTCGCATTCGGCATCTAATTGGTTTCGCGCGAAGTTTAAAATGATAAACGAAGTTTTTTTTTTCTTTTTTATTATAAACAATGCAATTTCAACTTATAAAAATGTCCGTTAGGTCGAAGTGAATTAATAATAATAAAAATTAATTAAATGCGTATTCTGTAAATAATATTTAAAACAACCAGAAATATTAAATTCAAAAATTTTCATTTTTGTTTAAAAGTTGTTTGGTCTATATTTCTTCTTGAGTGATTTAAAAAAATAAAACGATCTAATTAATGATAGCACAATTTTTTGGCAAAAAATTATCTACAACCACCTTCTTGAATTTTTCAAGAAGTAATGCAATTGACAGAAAATTGAATTTATTTGCAGTAAAATGTTAATAGATCGTAAATCATAGCTTATTTCCCGATGATTTTCTTTGGAAGCATTCGAAAATGTCAAGTTGTAGGGAATCTTTTTGCGAAAAACTTTTTCTAAATTTGTTAAAAAGTTTCATAGGCAACATTTTTTCAAGAAATTAAAATTGTTGCTTAAAATATTTCTGGTTATCATTAATTTTTTTCATACAAAACAAACCCTTTCCTCGAAACTGATACCATCCACATTAATTTTACGATTTTCAAAAGCATAATTCAATTTTGTATTCTGAAACCTTTTCTTTTCGTGCCTGTAGTACGTTAATTTTAACTTAAAATAACTTACTTTTTAAATTCAAAATATTAAGGTGGCCTTCGAAAGGAGAGGACTATTCGATAGTTTCGTGTTTACTTATATTAAAATTCCATTTGTGAAATTCATGAATAGATTATAATGAGACTCATCGTGTACCGATCGGGCACCGATCGGGTTTCCCAATCGGGTGTCCCGACCTGGCGCTGACCTGGGCGTGTGTTTCATGCGTGGCCTGGCCCCGACCAGAACTCCCGATCGGGACCCGACCTGGACTGGTCTGGCCCCGATCGGGGCCAGTCCGAGATTTCTGCACGGGTTTGTCTAATTCACCTTTCATAACTTTCCCATCCCTCTAAACATATACACAGTAAGCTTCTTCTGACCTTCTTATCGTTGTTATTGTTTCACCCCCTATTTTTTTGTACAAATAATTTTACAATTTTTTAGAAATGAATAAAAAAAGTTTAATCCATATGCAAAGGTCTTTAAACACTAAAATTTCTTAATATTATTGTTTTTTTGTGTAAATGACAAATGCATTACGTGAAAGCAATACATATGACAATAAGACGATAGTAGGCTTCACTGACAATTTGAATTTTGTTTTCGGGCCTTTAATTATCCCCGAATAAAAAAAAAGATAAAATATCTTCTTTTTGCTATGCCATACGTCAATCGACAATCAAGACAATTATCAATAAAGGAATCTTGTATGTTGTTGCATCAACTTTGAATTATGTTAACGAAAACAGATTCAATATAAAAAACATAATTTGCAAATATTATAAATAACCATATTTCCGTTACTCTTCAATCAAATGTATTAATAATATAGGCTGACATGGGTCAATCGTGTCGTATCGAATCAAGGATTATTTTTCATTATTACGTAAACTATGAATTATAATCAATTCAAAATATGCATTTTTCAATTGAGAAACAGTTAATTAAACTAATTTTTTTCTCGAATTTGTTACTTTTCGAAAAAAGGTGGTATTTTAAACTTCTTTTATTTCGGGTGGTTATTAAGGTCCAGAAACAAAACTCAAATTACTTTTAAATTTTTAAAAAAACTATGAAGTATTTAAACGAAGTTTTTTATGACATCCTAGAACATTTTTTATGAGAAATTATGTTATGAACTGTGGAGGAAGCTAAATATCATTTTAATTAAAAGTTTTTAAAAGTTTAAGGGTCGTTTTATATAGCTACATATATTTTAGCTTTTAGAGGCTCATATTCTAACATTAAAGGCCGAAAATATGAAAGATATATAAAAAAGTACGTTATAAATTTTCAACACCCTATACAGGAGGGTGTTTTTTTCACTTTCAGGCGTAGTATTCTGAAAAACTTGGAGTAAAATTGTATTCTGTAATCCCTACCATCATTCTATTGTAAAAATAATTGCTTTTACGTAAGCTATTTCTAATTTTTACAAAAAATATGTATATGTAATACTTTTGAGCGTTTACAGGCCTTGAACCTCTTTCGTACTTATTTTTTCTCTCTAAAATATATTTCTTTTATTTGTATCTCTTTCTTTTCTCGTATAATGTCAGCATTTAAAACGATTTTGGTTCCTTCCAGCTTCCCCTTCACTATCATCACTACTAACTTTTTCATCTGTTGCAGCATTTTTTCTTTCTTTTCTTATTCCATCTTCATTATTTCTTCTAAATTTTTTTCTATTCTCATATAATTTCCAAATTTCCTACACATCACTTTTCCAAACTGGCTCAGATTTTATCTACTTATCTCTATGAATCCGAAGTGACCAATGTTTAAGAACAATGCAAGACATTTTTTGTTTTGTTTTTGTTTTGAAAATTCGACATTTTTTTGATGATAAAGGGAGAATTTAATACCAAAATCACCTCAAAAAACTTCCATTCCTATAACGTACATGAAGTAGATGGATACAATTTTGATTGATACAAATTTGTGTTTCAGGATTCTATGAACTTTATAAGGGTTGGTATGGAGAATCCACCCCAATTTAACGCGTACAATTAAAATAAATCTGTAAGGAGAGACTAATATGAAAAGTCGAAATGTTTTCGATGATCAATGCCTTGTTTCACGTATCAAAAGTATTCAAAGAAAGTTTTATCCCTCCAGCATATGTGAGACCCCCAAATCAACCTTTAATATTTCGTGGTTAGTTTAGGGTGTGTTCCGCATGCGATAGAAGGATAACACTTTTCTGTATACTTTTGTAATGAAATTCAGACATTTTTAATGAAAAAGTTTTGATTCTCCGAATTAGTGTGTTTTTATCAACTTTCTGAAACTTTAGGGGTTGATTTACGGTGGGTTTCACATGAACTAGAGCGATACAATTTTTTAAAATATTTTTGGACATGAAATTCTGCTATTCTCAGCGAAAACATTTCCAATATTTAAAAATTAATGCCTCTTAACAGTATTTTTGAAACTTTATAGATTAATCATCTAAAAAAATTGGGTTCCTTTCAGCTATTCCTTAAAACCCTCATCACTATTCTATCTTTATATGTTTTACTATTTGTTTCTTTTATGACTGATTCCATCTTCATTCTTCTAATTTCTCTTTATTCTCATGTAACATCAAAATTCCCTACACAAATTTCTTCCTCTTTTACTACTCATCCAACCTGACTCAGATTTGATCTATCTCTCCCTAAATTTCTTCAATTTTCTCTTTCACCATTCATTTTCACATATTTAAAAGTAACACAATTGTTTACTTTACTCTGCAGACGCTATTGTCAATAAAATAAATAATGGAGGCCTCAAGACGAACGGTGTGGACTTGGAAGACGACGAAGACTCAGTACAGGACCTAGAAGGCTCAGCAGATCAAACCTTAGACTTTTAGTTGCGTCCTAAAGACTTCACGATGCCAAGCACAGCCATTGGTCAATTTTCTCTTTGACTAATATAGTAGAGTAATATGTACCTAAATGACTGGCCTGGTGTATCGCTATTATAATTGGAGGTGTCTTGTAAAAAACACGCCTAACGACATCGAATCAACTTTCCTAAACTTCTTTTATCCCATGACAATTAACGCAAAGCGCTATTAGCAGGCTCTCACAAGAAAATCTTTCTTAACTCCAGTCTCTCATAGCAAATTGCAGCAGTATTAAAACCACGGCAAAATACAATATAAACTATAAGATTATATTACTTCTCCAAAGTATTTTTGCCACATTCCACTTAGAGCGATAAGAGTATCTTTCCATAGGGACAAGCACGACTAACAAACATTAATTTTTCTTTCTTTTCTCAATTAATAAATTACGTTGATTCTGCTGGGCAGCGTACTTATTGCATTTCTTCACAATAAGAGACGTATCTTTATGAAACCATTGATGATGGAATTTGGTAAAAAAATCCTTATATACAACTTTGAACACATGCATTTTGGCGCATTTTTTGTACCCGTCGGGATACCTCCATGCGCAACTTGTCTATAAATAATATAATTAAAAATATATAAGCATGTACAATTAGGGAATGAAAGTGAGTGTGAAAGGAAGCGAGTGATAAGTGATTTTATGAAAAACGCAAGGTTTGCGAACTTGCAGCGTATTATGCACTCCATGACACATACAAAATTACGCAATACCCCTAAACGTACAAGAAATACTCATTATGATTTCTAACTACTAGATTAACCCTGCTGTTTCCTTCAACTTTATGTTGCAATGATTGCCTTCAGGACATTCAAAACGACATCCATGCATATTTTCCTCAAAAAACTTTAAACTCAAAGATAAATTTCATTTCCAAAAAGTAGCTAAAGAACGAGCATTCGTCAGTAGCAGCTATCTAAGAACTTTTTAAACCTATTCTTGTACAACAATTTACTACTAGTAGTTCAGAGTGGCCGTTTTGGCCGAAAAAAATACCGGTCATTTCCCGATTCGAAAAAATTTGACGTGCTCAGTGAAATCCAAAAATTAAAACTATTAAAGCAAAATATCTTTTCATTTGAAGTAATCAAAACTGAACTGCAAATTAAAGCACTCAAAGCGGAACTCTTTTGAATTAAAAATTTTTTAAATTGATGTTTAGAAAATTCGTAATTCAGAAATTTATAATTCAAACGTTCAATCATTTACTTTAATTTAATTTTTATAAATTAAACAGTTCAAATATTTCTAGTAAAAATATAGGAATCCATATGCTATAATTTTTAATCTTCTAAATCTAAACTTAAGAATGAATCAATAATTTGGTGAATGTTGTTTTTAATTTGCGGTCGTCTCAAATTATTAACTATTGATCATGGACGACTGAAAAATCCCAAAAAATAAAATTCACGACACTGGAAAATTCTCGAAAAAGATATAATTCGAAATAGAAAGTTTCCGAAATTACAAAATGACCTAAAAGTTGTCATTTTTGACAGTTTATTAACGAATTTGGAAAATACAGATAATAGATCATTCAAAAAAAAAATTTGCAAATATTATAAAATATTTTATACTATAAAATTTATAACACATTTTATATTTCCCGAATAAAAACTATAAAACATTGTTTATTAATAAAATAATAAATAAAAATACGTTTATTTGACAAAATTATTTTTGATTTGATTTATTATAATATTATTAGTCTGTTATTAACACACTTTCTTAATTGTTTAAATTTAAAAAAATGTATATTGTTTGATATTTTATAATGTCGGCAATTCTGTTTCTGGAATTGTTTAATTCGGGGACTTTAAATTGTCGGTAAATTTATAAATTCGGGAATTTTCTATTTCAAATATTTTCTTTTGTCGGGAATTTTACGGCGTCTAATTATTTAATTGATGTTTATAAAAAAATAAATAAAATTTGGCAAAAACATAAAAAAATAACAAAATTTCAAATTGTAGAATTAGAATTGTAACGTTAAAAGTTTAAATTTAGCACTCTCGAATGTTAACGATTCCAGGCTTTCTATTTCAAACAATTTAGTTTTAAATTGCTTAATTTTTTATGTTTAATTTATAATTGCTCAGTTTAAATACAGAATCAAATATTGCTAAATATTACAAAATTGTCCATTTTTTTAATTAAAAAATTCAACTGCAATGTATAAAAAATCATAAAATGATTTATTAAGTATTTTACAATTACAGTTTATCAACTTGTTTTTAAATTTGAATCGTTAGTCTTAAGAACTGCATTTAATAAAATTAAGCATTATAAACTGAATGACTTCATAATTGAAAAAGTTAATAATTAAACTTTACATGAAAAAAAGTTGAAATGGAACTTATTTTAAATTGCATTATATCATGGGATATGAAATTTGTGATGTTCCAAGTGAGTAGATAGATTTTTCTTCTATAATTTGGCCAAATTCCCGGTAAAACAATTAATTCACTGGCATTTCTCAGTTTTCTCCGATCTCAAAAAATGCCCGGTCATTTGCCGGTCCAACGGCGACTCTGTGTTTATATTTTGACAATTGTAACGCTACCGGGAAAGTTACTTTTTTTTAAGTAAGGTTAACGGGTTACTTATAAGTGGTAACGTGTCAGAATTTTGGTAGATTTCGCAGTAATTGCACACAAAACAAGAGCACGTAGGGATCCGAAGATAATATGTGTAGCAAATTTCATATTAAAAAACAAATAATCGCAATTATAGCGTACAATGCTTTTGCGTAGTAATTTAACCGGGATCATGGAACAAAGTAACAAAGATCCAAAAAAGGAATCCCGTGAACAGCAGTGTTATGAAGTAACAAAACTCATTTTTGGGTCAAATTTTAGATCTTAGAGAGAAGCACGGAGAAAAATAAAACATAAACATTGCCGTAATTGTGGTAAATAATATGTTATAGAATAATGCAACAATACATTGAAACATATTGTACACATGTTATACTGTCCTTATATTCGCTAAATTTGGTAATAAGATTTGTATACTATCATCAGTGACTCCCACAAGCTTTTTAGATTAGAGTTGGCAAAAAATACAATTTATAAATTAAACTCAGAAATAATTGCACATTTATTCAAGTGTATGAAATTTGTAGAAAGCCGTCAAACCCCGAAATCGCGTAGGCTCCTTGTCACCTTTCTTACTTCGGAGTCACTGATTGCCATTAAGTACTTGGATATAACGATTTTATTTTATTTCGATTTGCGCGAAAAATATCTTCACTTTACTGCACGTCCAAAGAGTTCAATTATTTTCAAACATTCACTGTCTTAAATATTTTTGGTCAAACTTCATCTTGCAACTTGACGAGTTTTAAAGTCCGTATTATTATCCGTCTGAAAATTTGATCACTGCGACGAACTAGATTAAAAATTCTATACTTTTCTCTTATTTTTCTCCGTGAGACAGAAGTTAATAATTATAATCGTACTGATATCATTCCAGGTAGACAATTTTATTGAAAAGGCAAAATTGTATCTTGTTTTCTTTAAGAATGGAACATCCGATGTAATGTTGTACGTCAAGCTGCAATTATTATTTATTAAGTAGAAAGTAATGCATTCGAGGACCGATCTGTCTTTTGATAACACATTCTTTGATTGAACTTCCAGGATTTTTAACAATCCAAGCTTTTGACAACAGGAAGTTATCAAAAGTTGAAATCGGTTCTGAACTTATTTACGACTTATTCTATTGCGATCTACGTAAATTAGAGCCATTGAAAGGTATTCGAACTGGAAAGTGACTACCAATCACAAAACCTAGGGAACGAGTAAAATAATGGAAAATCAGAATGGTAGAAATATTTTCAGTTCAACTATCAATTTTAATGGTTCAGAGTCGTGAGAAAGGACGTAAGTACAGAGATTGGAACAAAGTGCTTCTCGACTTTGCCAAATTAACATCGAAGCTCAGTAGAGTTATGTTTTTTTGTAGTTTATCAATTGTTATTCTTGGTTCGTTAATTGGACCACTGAAATTTTCGTTAATGATCTCACTTATGTTATCACTCACCGTCCGCAAACTAGTCTTCGCATAGAATTTACTACTCTATAAATCAAAAGACTCGGTCGAGTCTCGCTCCAAGTACTTAAGAAAAACATCATTTAACGACGAGACTCAACCGAAAATCTTTATCGTAGAGAAAATTTGTACATGTACAGAAGCCTCAATTACCATGTATAACTCAGTTCATATTGGCGAAAAATAAAACACTCCTTACATAAAATTCATGTACTCACAAATGTCAATCCCAGGGATCATAGCAGTTCAGGTGTTGAATTTTAGGTAAAAAAGTGGATTTTTCCGAGAAAAGAGGATTAAAAGAGGATTTCATTTATTATTAAACATTTTTTATAACCAGTGTGTCTACTCAAGTCCAGGATAAAAATTCCATGACAATTTCACTTTTTTTCCAAGTACCTCGAGAAATTTTCAATTATAATTTTTCAGAGTAATTCATTCAAGTATTTCGCATTTTTTTAAATCTACTCCAAATATTTATTCAATTTTGTGAGTTTATTATAAATAATGTTTTCTTTCGGTACTTGTAAATATCTAACAAGGAGAGTACCCGGGATGTACCTTACCCATTTTCTACATTTTGTAATATGTTGTAGTACATAAAAAAATGGTAGACACGTGTTTTATTTTATGTGCTCATTCGTCGATTTGAGGGATGGAACCCGCCCTTAAAGTTGAACCAACAAAAGAATTTTTCTTTAATATCTCAAAAACGAAATGGAATTTTATAACGAAACAAACTCAGCTTATTTCGTACAATAGGACGCTCATCGGGACATATTTTTATGCAGAGGTTGCAACCCTTATTTTCTACTAGGGTGGATATGATTTTTTATATTTTATTTTAGACTGCAACTTTCAAATCAACGGAATTTCACCGTATGTTGTACTGTTATTAGGGAAATTAAAAATTAAAGTTAACACGTTTCCGGGTTTTTGAAAAAAATGGATTCAAGGGGTGATTTATCCCTACAGTTAATTTATTGCTATTGGAATATTAATCACAAAATACATATTAAATTTTAATTTAGGAACATTTACTCTGACATATATTTTGCATTAAAAATGAAATAACACTGTTGTGTCGTAGTAAAAAATCGACATATTATATTGATGAAATTAGTGAATGTGAAAAAAACTGTCTTTAACCACAATCTAATAATGAGACATTTCATAAGGGTATTCAACTTTGCTAAAAATATCGGTGATTATGTTGTTTTATTTTTAATGCAAAATGTATGTCAGAATAAGTGTTCCAAAATTAAGCGATGAATTAACTGTAGGGATAAATTACCCCTTGCAATTCATTTTTTTTAACCCCGAAAAATGTCAACTACAATTTTTAATTTTCTTAATAACAGTATAATAGACAGTGAAATTCAGTTGAGTTGAAAGTTTCTGTATTAAATTTTTTTCACCTTCACATTTACCCTTGTTAAAAAAAAGGGTTACAACCCCTCGACATACAAAAATATGTCCCAATGAGCGTCTTCTTATACCAAATAAGCTGACGTTTGTTTGATTAAAAAATTGCGTTTCGTTTTTAAGATATTAGAATAAAACTTTTTTGGGGGTCAACTTGAAGGGTGGTTTTACCCTTTAAATCTACGAATTAACACGTAAAATAAATGTTAGCTATTTTGTTATTTACTACAATATATTACAAAATGAAAAAAATCGATGAGTACACGTCGGCAAACAATAAATTAACTGTATGGGCATATTACCCCTTTCAATGCATTTTTTTTAAAGTACTAAAACACTTAAATTTTAATTTTCTGAATGATGGTACAATATATAGTTACATTCACTATTGTAAAAAATAAGGATTGTAACCCCTCGGCATAAAAATATGTCTCGATGACCGTCAATTTAAATTGCATTACATCAAAAAGATTAATTTTCTACCAAAAAGTCGAATTTTCAACTAAAAAATATACTTTTTCTATCAAAAATGGAACAGTTCAATTTTCAGTTTAAAAAAGTTAATTTTTATAGAAAATAAAAACGAATTGCAAGTAAACTAATAAAATTTGCAACCAAAATGGTAATTTTCAACTAAAATGATGAATCTTCAACTGAAATAGTTTAGTTTTGAATTTAAAAAATGAATTGTAAAATAAATAATTGAAATTTTAACCAAGAAGATTAATTTTCTACCGGTTAAAAGTAGAATTTTTAATTTAAAAAAAAATAAAAACATGCTTCCGAAATATGGGGATACTATATGGGAATTATAAATTTGTTATCTAAAAAAGTTATTCAGTTCGAATTTAACATTACTTGGAATCAATTCTGTTGATGGATAAAAACAAACAATTACAGCGTGTGTCTTAACACCCTGCGGCATACCAACTTTTTATGACTATACTAAAAAATGCGCTTTTGAGGAAATCCTTTTAACAGGATGTCTAAGTGGTTTTTAAATAATTATTAATAATAATTAATAATTTTTCAAATATTATTTACTATCATAGCTTCCTTAGTGTTCAATAAAATGTATCGATTTTATAGGTCAATCGATTTTTATCGGATCACCCCATCTTTCTGTTCTCATCCCAATTTTAAATTATGACAATGAGAAAATTTTTACTATAAAAATCAATTTTTAATATAATAACAATGACCATAACTTCCTTACTCTTTAATAAATGTGTTAACTCTTAAAGTGCATCGTGGGTGTCTAACACCCCAAGAAATTTTGAAACTCTTATAAACCATACTTAATTCGAAAAAAATGAGTAAGTGTCGCCATCTAGCTTTAGTTGGAGACACTAATTGTAAATGAAGCCGTTTAGCAGCCATATTGCGTCAAGCGGCAGTCTGCTAGCAGCAGCTGCCAGCTGCTGAAAAGTGGACGTAGAG
The DNA here is from genome assembly GCF_010883055.1 of Belonocnema kinseyi. Classification (NCBI taxonomy): domain Eukaryota; kingdom Metazoa; phylum Arthropoda; class Insecta; order Hymenoptera; family Cynipidae; genus Belonocnema; species Belonocnema kinseyi. The sequence goes on along the minus strand of NC_046664.1, from coordinate 37,386,496 downwards.
AAATCGTGGGGTGCAAATAAATATCTTTTTTGAAAGCACCCATGTTGCAATATTTTGTTATGAAAGTACACTATATCAAAAGTATAGTCATAAATTTTCAGGTTAAAATAGCTAAAATTGCGTGAGTTATGAATTTTTAAGTAAAAACCCCATTTTTTCGCTTTTTGTTTAAATAATTTGTTTAACAAACTTAAAATACATAAATGGCTATAAAATAAACTCTACCATATAAAAGATAACTTCAACTATATCGGATAATTTTATTGTGACAAAATATGCAATAGGGATTAAGCAATACATGATTCAATACGCTGGGGTATAGAACACCCAGTTTGCACTTTGCCGTGATTTTTACCATGTATATACTTTGAGGGTTGATATTATAGGTCAATTGATTCGTCTCGAATAACCGCATCTTTCCTATTCTTAAATCAACTTTAGATTATGAGAATGAGAACATTTTTAATATAATCAAAATTACCACAATTTAAAAAATTCCTAGCTAAGAAAATGCAAAATATATTCTGAGAAATCCTTCGGTCAGTTTGAAGACATTAGTGGTGAAAATAATTCCTGCAAATTTCATCAATTTATCTAGAACCGTTTCTTTTCAAGTTATAGTGTTAAAGAAAAAGTGTGACATCTACACACACATACGGACAATTACTTCCAACATTGTATTAGACATTTTTAAATAAATGAATTTTAAAATGTTTGAAAATATTACCATTACAAAGCTTATTCTATGAGGAAGCAAAAATTCGCCTACAAAAAAAAAGCATTTTGCAGCCTATTAGGACATTAATAAAATTATTCAAACCTCGCCCTCCCCTCCGATCCCTACATTCTCATAATTTAAATTTGATGTGATAATAGAAAATATGTGTTGATTCAAGGCGGATCGATTGACCCATAATATTGATACATTTTATTGGAAAGTAAGGAAGATATGGTAATTCATAAAATTTGAAAACCCGTTTTTTATAGTGAAACTTTTTCCACTAATAACATAATTCAAAATTGATGCAAGAACGGAAACGATTCCTTGATTCGATGCAAATCAATTGACCTATAATATTAATACACTTTATGGAAGAGTAAGGAAGCTATGTTCATTTATAATATTTGAAACATCTCTTTCGAATAGAAAAACTTTTTTAATGGACATAATTCAAAGTTGATGCATGAATAGAAAGCACTTTTTAAACATAAATTTTCAAATTAAATAGTTCGGACGATTTTTGTAAAAAAAAAATCATAAAGTTGCGAAAGCGATAGGGTGCGACGAAACTTCCCTTACTCTTTTCCTGCTCAAAAAATTAACATTTCAAATTTAAAATTTGATTTTTCTGATTAGTCTTTGCATTTTTTAAATTATTTGTATTACTTTGTATTTTTGTAAATTTCTATTTCTAAATCGATCAAAATAAAAACCTTAGTTTGTCTAATATTCACATATAATTTTTAATACGAACAAAGTGGAAACACTCGATATCGAATTTACAGCGAATTTTCAATCTCTTTCTCTATTTTTCGTAACCGAGGACTGTTATCTTTTTCTATCCTTTAGTCTATCTAAAAATTACGAATTCCAATACTTTTCAATCTCATTCTCTATTGAGTATTCTAATATTACGTTCCGCTCGGTCGGTAACATCAAAATCTGTAAAGCACTGTTTAGATAGGAGTTTGACTAAAATTAATTAATTTCGGCGAAATTAAGTAAAAAATCATGATATAGCTTTGCTTTTAAGAAATAAAAGCCATTTATTTCATTATTGTTGGTAATTTGGAAAATGTGCTATTAGGCAATTTTCGATAGTAATTTTAAAGGATTTTAAAAGCATGCAGAAAAATCGAACGATTTTGAAAGAATTTTTAAGATTTTTTAAAGAATCCAAAAAGGTTTAAGGATTTGCAAGAGATTTGATCAAATTTTAAGGCAGTTTAGGTGATTTCAAAGGATGTCAAGCGAGTTAATAAAAAGTGATTTAAAAAGATTTTAATGAATTTAAAGAGATTTCAAGGGATGTAATTTTTTTAATATTTTAAGTAATTTAAGAAAATTCCAGGGATTTTAATTAACTGTACACATTTTCGAACATTTTGAATGATTTTAAAGAAGTTGAAGGAATTTCAAGAAAATTCGGAGGAGTTAAAGGATTTTTAAAAAACTTAAAGAATTTCTGAAAATTCAAGTAATTTTAAAGAATTACTATAGGGATTTAAAGATTTTCAACAGATTTTAAGGAGTCTAAAAAAATATAAGGATTTTAAGAGATTTTAATTCATTTTAGTCAATTTTGAAATTTTTTAAATTATTTCAAAGAAGTTGAAGGGAGCTCAAAAAATTCGGAGGACTTTAAGGATTTTCAAGAACTCAAGTGATTTTAAGGAATTACTAGGGACTTGGCGGAATCTCAAAGTTTCATTTTAAAGGATTTAAAAAAATCCAAAAATAGTTCAAAAAGCTTTAATCATTTACAAAAGATTTTATAATATTTTACGACAGTTGTAGTGATTTTAAAGAAAGTCAAGCGAGTTATTGCAAAGTCATTAAAACGGATGTAATGAATTTTAGGAGATTTCAATATATTTAAAGAAATTCATTGATTTAAGGATTTTCAAGAGATTTTAAGGAGCCTAAGAAGATTTAAAGGATTTTGGATTTAAAAGATTTGAATTAATTTTAGTTAATTTTACAATATTTTAAATTATTTCAAAGAAGTTAAAGGGAGTTGAAAAAAATTTGGAGGACTTTAAGGATTTTAAAGAAATCTTACCAGATTTCTAAGAATTCAAGTGATTTTAAGGATTAACTAGGGACTTAACGGAATTTTAAAGTTTATTTTTAAAGGATTTAAAAATATTTCTATAAGTTTTAGTAACTTTAAAGAATGTTAAGCAATTAATTTAAAGTTATTTGAAAAAAATTTAAGGATTGTCAAGAAATTTATAGGAATTTAAGAATATTTTAAAGATTTTACGTGATTAAAATTAATTTTAATTTCATTGCAAAGAATTTGAAGAGATTTAAAAAAAGTCGGAAAAGTTTAAGGATTGTCAAGAAGTCTTATAGGATTTCTAAGAAAGATCACAGTCTTTAAACATTTTTGTTTTCTCATAGTGCAAAAAAAATCTCTTGACATCTTTGAAAAACACACTTTAACGAAATACCAAAAATCTTAAATTTCCACCGCACACTTCCCCAATTGCTAAAAATTATTCAAGAAATGGTTTTTCTATGTGAGAAGCAAATTCATAACACGATTTTTCGATTACTTTCGTATACAAAAATAAATTTTAGTTAATTTTAACAATCTTATTTTGAATTGAAGAATCTCGAATCTGAATAATTTAGGAATAAAATTCCGAAAATAGGACCAGTTAAAAGCTTTAAAAATGGAATATTTTCAGATTAGAATATTGAAATTTCGCAACAACTTTCTCCTCAGGATTATTCTTTTCATTATAAATCTTATTATTTAGTTAAAAATTTAATAATTTTCTTTAAAAGTCATCCATTTTAACTGCAAATTGTTTGCTATTCTTATTTTGGTGTTAGGAAGTGCACTAAAATCTTCTTTGGATGAAAATTGAACTATTTTTTTAAGGTTTTCTATTTAAATTATATTTTTTAGGAGAAATTTCATCTTTCTTGAATAACAATGCAAATTTTCGTTTAAAAATTCAATTCTTTTTTTTTAATTTTGTCTTGTTGATTTTAAAATTCACCTGCTTTAGCAGAAATTAAAACCTTCTTGGATAAAACTGTAACTGTTGGATGAAAATTCAACAATTTTGTTAAAAGTTCTTATTTTTGTTTAAAAACTCGACTGTTTAAATATAATATTCGGCTTTGAAAAAAGAACTGAAATATTTTCTACATAAAAATTCAACTATTTTTTGAATTTTTATTTTGTTTTTATTTAAATAAAAATGCATCTGTTTTAAGCCAAATTTCATTTTTTTTATAAAAGAGCAACAGTTTGGTTGGAAATTAAGCTTTTATACTATTTTATTATTTGACTATGTCGTAGAAAATTTACTTTTTGTTTAAAATTTATGTTTTGGTGTTGAAAAAGGAACTAAAATCTTTTCTGGATAAAATTTCAACTAAAAAAAGAAATTTGTCAGTTTTTAATACAAATTCCTTTATTTTAGCACCGAATTTAATCATTTTTTTTATAAAAATGCAACTATATGGTAGAGGATTCATCTCTTTTGTTAAAAATTCATCCTTTACGTTTGAAAAAAATCGTCTTTTTTTATTGAGAATTCCATTTTTTTCGTAAAAACTTATTTTTTGGTTAAAAAATTCAATTTTTGATTTTGCAGAGTCAACTGGAATCTTTTTTTGGATGAAAACTCAACTTTTTTTAATTAGAAAATTCTTCTACCTTCAAAGAAATTTCATTTTTTTTTAAATAAAAATGCAATTATTTGGTAGAGAATTCAAAATTTTGGTTAAAAGTCATCCTTTTTAGTTAAAAATTTGTCTTTTTCGATTGAAAATTCAATTGTTTTCGTAGAAAATTATTCCTTGTTTCAAACTTCATATTTTGAGTTTCAACAGAAACTTCAACTGTTTTTTTGAAAGGGTATCTTTTTAATCTTTTACTTCATCTGATTTAGAAGAAATTTAATTTTTTTTGTAATGAAAATACAAAAAAATCATTCTTCTTTGCTTGAGTATTCAACTAATTTGTTTCAAAGATTTGGTTGAATCACTTTGTTACGAAATCACTTTTTTGCTCAATATTTTTATTTTTAGTTAAAAATTTATCTTTTTGGTTGAAAGTTTAATTATTTTGTTGAAAATTAATCTTTTTTATTCCTTATTTTTTTCATTGAAAATTTAACCGTGTAGTTGAAATAATTTTTTTAAATTCATTTTTTAACAGAAATTGTACCATTTACATTTTTTAAGATTGATCTTTTTTAGTTAAAAATTAGCCTTTTTTGGTAATGAAAAAATCATTTTTCAGTTTGAAATTTCATTTTTGTTGGGTAAACGTGCATCAGTTTCGTGGAAAATTAATTATTTGTTGTAAATTCATATTTTGTTTCTGGCTTGAAGGTTCAATAATTTAGATAAACTTTTATTTACGTGTTGAGTGGAAAATCTTTATTTGTTGGAAAGTCGTCTTTTTTGTTTCAAAGTTCTTCTCTTTTGTTGTATTAATTCCATTACTTTTCGATTAAAATATAAATTATGACACTTTTTCAATGGGAATTTGTCTTTTTAGCTTGAATATTCAACTATTATGTTGAACATTTTGTTATTTTGTTAAAAAGTCATTTTGTATAGTAGAAAAGACATTTTTTTCGTTTGAGATAAATTGATAAATTTTAAAATCTTAAATTTGTATATGAAATACTGTTTTATTCCGTTAAGAAAATTTTATATGTTACAAGTATTACTTGATTCAAATGCTGATATTTGAATATTAATGATTTAAATTGAAAAATTAGTCCAAGAAAAATAAGGGGATTTTGAAAGTGTTCTGAGTGTCGCATTTTTCCGCAAGAGGCGCTACGAGCAATGCAAACGAACTAAATCAAATTGACTAGATCCGAATTCAAGCGACCAAGTTTTCCGGGAGTGGGGTCTCCTTATACTACTTCGTGATTTAAAACAAAAGAAAGGATCGCTATCTCCTTTCATCAAACAGCGTGTGATGTCTGAAATTCTTTAAAAACATTTCATATCTACCCATCAGGGATAAAAAGTATCACACTATTTAGTTTAAACGTATCTCTTTATTGAAATGATAAGTGATAATCTTGTATTTTCTTGATAAGCTTACTATTAGTATGTTTCTTGAATTTTTATTTTACAACTCTATCCGGTTGAAAAATTACAGGTAGCAAGTCCATTGCGGAGTTTGTTAGAACTAATAATGTTGAAAAATCAGTCGTAAAAGAACAATTCTACCTACTCATAACAATAGTAATTTAATATCACTTAATAATGAAATAAATTTGTTCCTTATCCTTAATATAAGTTACTGCGGTGAGAAAAACTTTACTGTAATTATCAGACTTGATGACTGGCAATATTAATTATATCAAAGTCAATGACATTGCGAAGAATGAAAGATTTTTAAATTAATTCTAAAGAAATTTTAAGTATAAGTACCATTTTTATACTCTCCAGTCTGCATCTATATTGAAAAGCTGATTGAACCAAAGTTTTCTCTTTTTACTGAAGATTTAAACACGAGAATCAGCAGCATTTGTCGAAAGAACATTGTAAAGTAACTGCTTTAAATATCTACCTAAATAAATATTTGTCCACCTAAAAAATTGATTATCTTTCTCACAGCTTCTTACGTAATAAAAATACATTGAACGCACACCAACCACAGAGGCTGTTGCTTATTACATATCTACATGTACACGATTTAGAAATGAAAAATGGAATCGAATTGATTTGATAAATTGATAAATCTGCTTTACGTAAATCGGAACGAAAAATGTAGTCCTCAAGACTAATGAGTTTCTGATTGATTTTAAAGTTTAAATATATCCTATATCTGAAAACAGATATACTATTTTCTCATACTTTACTTTAACAGTCAAATTGCAGAAAATTAATTGTCAAATTTCATTCAAGCTGATTATCGAATACAAAATGTTTAGATTAAAAGCCTACTTTAGAGTCAAAAACTCGTCTAAAGTAAACTAAAACGCTGATCGAGAGGAAAGCTGGATAAAATCTCTTATTGCGAAAAATGAGTATCCAGAAATCGCTTTACAAGTTTTGAGTAGAAGTTACAAAAACTTAATCCTGTAATTACCATCCTAGTTAATGAGAGAGCTTATCATTCTGAAATGGGAAAAAGATAAATCAATGAATTTTGATACATTTTCTTTTAATTGTATAATAAGTGACTACTTCAGGGTAGCCACAAAAACCTCATTGTCAAAATTCTCTGGCTTCACTGATTAATTTTTTATTTTCTCTGACCATTAATATTTAAATTTATAAGAATTCTAGGTGCATTTAAACGAATTCAGAATACATGTATAAGACTTCAAAATAATTTTAATGAATTGGAAAACAATTTTAAATTTCATTCATTTCAATAAAATTAGAGTGAATTTAGAGGAATTTAAGGGAAATTATAAAAATTCGATAATATTCATGATAGTCACGCTGACTTAAAAAATATTCAAGTGAAATAAAAACAAATCATTCATAAAAAAAATGTAATGAATTCATTAATTTTGAAATGGGTTAAGAAAAATTCCAGGAGATTCAAAATAATTTGATGAATTGCCTAAGAATTCAAGGACAAAATCTAATAAAAATTTTTTAAAATGCCTTGAATTTAGTAGAATTAAGTGAATTTATAAAAATTCAAGAGAATTTAAAAGAACTTAGAATAAATTAATAAGAATTCAGGGCGAATTCTTTTAAATACATTCAAATATTATAAAACCTTCTGAAATTCAATCAAATTTTCTTATATTTCCAGAAATCCCGAAAAATTTATCAAAGTATCTTCAGGGCTTTTCAAATTCCTTAAAATAATTGAAATTTTCAGAAGTCAAGACAATTTTTCTGAATCCTTTAAATTCATAAAAATCCTTGCAAATCCATTGAAATTTTTTAATGTCTTGAAAATTCCTTTGGATATTTCAAAATACACTAAAATATTTCAAACGCTTCAAAATCCCTTTCGTTTATTGAAATTAATTGAAAATCCCTTAGAAACATTTAAAATACCCTAAAATGTTCTAAATCCTTTCATAATTTTTTTAATCACCTGCAATTTTTTAAAACCAAAAAAATTCTTGAAATAGAAAAAAAAACTTAAAATCTTTAAAATTCTTCGAATATTCTTCAAATTATCGAAAAAGCCTTGGAATCTTGCAAAATTCCCTAAAATCATTAAAATTCTTTTAACTAATTGAACATACCTTGAAATATTTAAAAAAAAATCCTACCGAATTCCTGGAAAATCTATTAAAATACCTTTAGTGTTTTTAAAATAATTGAAATGATCTTCGGAAATATAATAACATCTCTTTGAATCTTTAAAAAATATTCTAAAACCTTAAAGATACTATAAAATTGTTCGCAATCGCTTGAAAATGTCTTGCAATCTTTTAAAATATCCTAAAATATTTCAGATCCATTAAAATCTTTTAAACTCTCTTGAAATATTCATTAATTTATTAAAAACTCCTTGGAAATTGGAATTTTTTTAAATGCCATAGAATTTTTTAAATACCCTAAAATATGTCAAATTACGGAAATTCCCCGACTTTTGGAAATCGTTTCCCTGACTTTCCTGACCAACAAAATTTCCTTATTTCCCCTGATTGCCAAGTTTTCAATGACCTGCGACCACGCTGCTATTTTTCAAAAGTGTTTTTCAACCTTAAAATTACAAGTAATAAAAAGCACAAAAAATGTATTCTTTTGAAATAGCATGGTGGCCGTTTTAATCAAAGGAAAAAATTCCTTGTCATTTCCCGGTTCGCAAACAATTTTCACGATCAATTAAATTTAAAATATCGAACTGCAAATTAGAAGACTGAAAGTGGAACTCTTGAATTTTAAACTTTAAAAGTTTTCTGATACCAAAATTTTGTATTCAATCAAAGAATTTAAAAATTTTCAAAATTATGTTATTTAAAAAAATTTAAGCTAGAAACATTGAAAATTGAACGAATGAATTTTTATATCTTAAAAATCCATCGAATGCTTCGAAAATTTTTTTAAATGTTGAAACATCTGCATGTTGTTCTTTTTTCTTCAAATCTTCCGCATTCAATTTGGATAAGTTTATAAATTTTTCTTAATCTTTTTAAATTTTTCCTTAAAATTAATTATTCATAATTAAAAATCTTTTCAATTATTTGAAATCATTTCGAATTTTACTAGGTGTTCAATTGTTTTTTATACATCGAAGTTCAACAATTTTATTTACAGATTACATTTTTTTAAATACAAGAATTAAAATGTTAACATTCAAAGTTTAATTTTTTGTTGTTAAATTTTGAATATTTAATTTATAATTACTGATTTTAAATGAACAGTTTGATATTTCTAAATATGAATTAATTCTTCTTTTTCTTGATTAAAAAATTTCAAATTGAATATTTTTGACTTCAATAATATTTTAACATTGCAAATAGTTTATAATGTTTCAAACCGTTCAATTTTTAACGTTAAAATCGGGAAATTCTAAAATTGTGAACTGAGATTTTCGAATTACACATTCTAAACTGAATGATATCACAGTTGAAAAAGATAACAATTGAACGAATGATTTAAAAAACGGTTGAAATGAAAGTTGGATAGCCTTTTTTCTAAATATTTGGAAAATTTCCAGTCATTTCCAGGTTCAGCAGCCACCCTGAATAGATTACTAATATTAAAATTTGCACTCGATCCTAATGTAAAAGTTAAGTTTTAAAATTAAGGTTTAAAAATAGATTGAAAGATGGATTTTTTTAAGACTCACCCATACAAGTAGTAGAAAAATGAAAGTAGATAGAATGCTAGTTTCACCCATCCCTCACGGTAGCACCTTGATAAACTAGCCGCATCTAAAATATTCGTGGGGTCATAAAGACCTGGCATCGACATTACTGGTCTGGTGCGATATCTGTTTACATGGTAGGCAATCAATGGAATATTGAGGAATAACGATAACCACTCATTGCTGATCAGGAACAAAAAGTTGACAAATACGTGCAATCCGTATTCCGGAAGTACAAGCTGAAAATGATAGATAAAACTGCATTGGTCACTATCAAGGTGGCCATTTTTTTTAAATTTTCGTCTTCCGACTTTCTTCCGGTTCTCCCGGTGCATATTCCTGATTTCTCCCGGTTTATAAAAAAATTGCGGAAGTCGATAAATGTCAGAAAACTTTTTTGCAAGAAATGAATTGATTTTTAAATCATATAATAAGAAAGATAATGAAATTTTTTAATATTTTTGAAATAATAGTTAGTAATGAATAATTTCGAATTGCAAGCTCTTGAAATTTTGAAAAATATACAAACGACTTTGGACAATTTAATTAGAAAAAGGAGTTGAGTTGTATAACCTCTAAGTCGAAACGTTAAAAATTAAAGAATTGTAATTTGATTTGGAGAATCACGAAATTAGAATGATATTAGTTAAAAAATTTTAAATATGACAATGTCAAAACGTTATAAATTGTATATTTAATATTCAAATTTTGGATCTTGGATAATTTAATATTAAGAGTAATTGAAATTGTATTCTTTATAATTAAAAGCGACTAAAAATTGACAATTTAATATTGAAAACTAAATTGAATCTTACAAATGCCATTAAAACTGATTAGAAAACGTTTTCTAAAATGAAAAATGAATTGAATTATTTTAAATAAAAACCTTTCGAAATATATAATAATTTAAAATGGGAAACGTTAAAAATAAAAAAAATGTATACTTCCAAACGGTAAAACTTAAACGAATGAGAACTTCATTTAAAAATGAACAAAATCTTAGGAAACAAAAATTGTGTTATTAAAACTTTTTTATACTCAAACACTTTAAAATTTCAATTAAAACCTAAAAATGGCAAAAATTAACAATTTAATGTTTTTAATAAAAATTCAGAAATCTAAAATTGTAACCACTTGCAATTACCGAAAGTGTCCTTTTACTGATGCATCAATTTCAGATAGATTAATTTTTATCGGTTTTTATTTTAAACTATATATTTTTTTTATTTCAAATCTTCCTTTAGAATTATCATTCATTCTAGCAATTTTCGAATATAAAATATTTTTCAATTTGAAATGACTTATTTGTTTAAATTTTTAACTATGAATCCGAGAGTTTTGAGATTTTAAATATAAAAATTAAAAATTACGATAAAAAATACAGACTATCCAGGCCTTTAATATAAAGTTTCGAAATATTTAATAGCAAAATGGTCCTAAAGTTTTGTATATTTGAATTTGAAACAACAATACATTGAAATTTAAAATTCCAAACATTCAAAAATTATTCTAAAAATATATTATTAATAATTATCATATGTAGTATCAAGTGACATTTAAAAAAACTGGATAGCTTTTTCACTATAAGATTTAATTTTTTCAAATCAACAGTGATTGTTATTTTCACCATTACAAACTGCAAAATTCTAAATAATGCAAGAAATATTGTAAACCTTTAAAGTTTAACTATTCTAAACACTTTAAAAATTATATAATTTCTAGTTGGGAATTTTTAAGAATTACAAAATGCGCAAAATATGAAATGCGGGAAATCTCCAGGTGTCATATTTCTCTCCCGGCTTTATCCCGAAGTTTTCCCGGTGCAAGTTCCTACCGGGTTTATGGCCACTCTGACAATGGTTTTGATAAAACCCTAGTTTCATATTCAGGGTGATCGCAAAACTTCATTTTCAAAATTCCGTGAGTTTTCCCTGTCTAATTTTTCATCTTCCCTCACCATTATTACTTAAAGACCAAAATTCTAATATTGTAACATTTTTAATAAGGAATATTTTATCAATGGAATACAAAACTTTAAGTTAAATTTTTAAACTTTTATTTTATTATTCTCAAGACTGCCACAGACTACTTTACCCGAAGAAAGTGATCTATATAAACCGAAAAAGTGACCAGAGGTTACTCATTTCGAACCCAAAAAGTTACTAATGTTTATTAACAATGCGACTAACGCTAAACTAACTTTTCATGAATATGAAAAAATTAATTGAATTTAGTAGGTTAATTCCAAATTAATTAAAAATATTTCAAAAATCTGTTTAATTCCTCACTTCTTGTAAATAAATTCTTAAAAATCCATTTAAATATAAAAAAATCCTGTAAAATTCTATGAAATCCGATTATATTTGTAGGAATCCTGGAAAATTGATTGAAGTCCATTAAGAGCTTTTTAAATTCCCTTAAAATCATTTGAATTCTCAGGAATTTGATAAAATCACTTGGAAAAATTCTAGGAAATTCTTCAAATTCCTTCAAATTATTGAGAGTAATTAAAAATTAGTTGGAATCTTTTAGAATATCCTAGAATCATTCAAATTCTTTAAAAACGGAAATATCTTGCAATATTTGTAATTCATTAAAATCTTTGGAAATTCCTTTAAAAATGTATAAATCACTTCAAAATTTCTTGGAATCTTTTGCCTTGGAGCCTGAAACAATATTTGAACAGGATTTGAAGTGAGCTAAAAACGTTCAATTATGGATCAATTAATTTGACGTTATTTTAACAAATAAAATAGTTTACAAAATTTACCATCATATTCCAAGGGATTTCAAGAGATTTCGAGAAACTCTGAAATCTTCTAACAGATTTTAAGGCTTGTTGAAGTATTTCCAAATATTTTTTAATTATAACTTTTTTCAGGATTTCAAATGATTTCTGAACATTTGAAGAAATTTCAGAGGATTTCAAGGAATTGCAAAATATTTTTAAAAATTTCAATGAGACTAAGGATTCCAAATAATTTTAACCGGTTAAAAATTGATGAGGGATTTCAAAAAAATGTATGAGAATTCACGATTCTTCCAAACTTTTCAGTTCATAAGACCAGGTTTAAAAATTTGTTGAAGCGCTTCAAAGTATTTGAAAATATTTTAATCAGTTTAATGGGGTTTTCGAGAAATTATAGAATTTCATGAACTCAACATTTTAAAAGTGATTAATTTCTCAATGAATACTAAGGCATAAATATTTTAAGATAAACAAAATAGTTACATATTTTTGTTTTTTTATATGGCTTGTTGCCGCGAAATGTTAGTAGCCATTTTGTCATATATTGCCATATTTTAAGCATTACAACTTATAAGTAAATTGCTTAATTAATTAAAAATGCGTATTTTTGTCTAATTTTTTTTTAATTTTCTTGAACGAATGTGCGTGATGGGGAGAGTCTCTCCCAATGATTTAACGGAACTTTTCAAATTAAATATAATAAGACGATAAATTTCACTTTATTGGGTTTTTTTTTTTACGTGAGATGGAGATCTAGGGCAACGTTTTTTCTATGGTGTCTAACGTAGGGTTCAATTTTTGTTAAAAGTTCAAGTTTTAAAGATGAAAATTCAACTCCTTGCTTGAAAGTGGAACTACTTTATTAACAATGAATTTTTGTTTGTTGAAGATTCATAAATGTTACTTGAAAATTTAATTATTTGGATAAAAATTAGCCTCTTTTCTCATATTTTCAGGTTGAAAATTCAACTTTTTTGTATAACATTCTTTTCTTGTTGAAAATTTTTTTTTTGTTGTGAAAAATTAACCTTCTTGGTTGGAAATTAAACGTTTTTTTTTTTAATTATGCATTTTATTGAAAAATCGTCTTGTTTTATAGTGAATAAATTGTTTGGTTTAAAATGCAAACTGTTTTGTTAAAAATTAAATTTTTTTGGTTAAGGATTCAACTATTTTCTTGAAAATTCATCTTTTTAGTTTGAAAATTCTACTCCTTGGTTGTCAGCAGGGTTGAGAGTTTCACGAGAGTTGAAAACGGCCGTGCGGCGGCGCTGGTAGTAACTTTGTTCTACAAAAGTATGCAGTACCGCAGAAAAAATGCATAAAAATTACAAAATAAATTTAAAAACCCCTTTAAAATCATTTTTTTTTTCCAAGTGTAGAGTCAGGTTTCAAAAAAGACTTATGTTCTTACTCATTATCTTGTTTAATATTAGAAAAAGCGACACATTTGACATTTTTTAAACTAACAAACAAATTGCCTGGATATTCAGAACTTATAAAAAATAATTAAAAGATAAATAACAAATACACAAATGAATGGGGAAAGATGCCAAAAATATATATTATTATCAAATTATAAAATTTTCCAAATTTCAAATAAATACAAGATTCTTAATTGGCAAAAAATAAAATCCCGAATTTAAAAATATCCGAAACTAAATTCACCGAAATTCACAAATATTTCAATTCTCTAAATTTCGAACTGTTAAACATAGTTATTTGGTTATTAATTTGTGAGCTATTGTGAGGCAAATAATTTAATTAATCATTAATTAATCATTTATTAATTATTTTCGACAAATTATAAATTTCGTCAAACTTAAATTTCAGAAACAGAAATATTTATGGGAATTTAACAATTCATTTATTTGATAATTCGGAAATTTTTTTTCTTACTAATTTATGATTTTGTTATTTATTTTTTCGTTATTTTCTGTTTGTCCCGGATATTCAAACACTTTTAAATATAGTAATGAAGATCTATTTTTTTTTATATTTCCGTTTTAAAATATAATGCTACTATATAATAAATATAATTATTATATCTATAGATGACAAACAAGGAATATGTTAAATCCTAAATTATTATTTTTTATTACAATGAAATAACGAACTCTTAAATGTGATATTTTTTTAATCAATTAGACTTTGTAACGAAACTAAAATATTTTAACATTTGTATGTCACTCCTAAAGAAAGACCATGAACGAATACTTTTTTACCATTGACAACACTCAAATTAATCGAAAATTATTTGTCAAAGTGCTATAATAAATCCATGTTGAGATTAAATTCTGAGAATTGAGTACAAGAAAATAAGTATTATCACCTTGTTTTCAAATTTATGTAAATATAATTTTCATAAGATTCTTGAGAAAATTAAAAATTTTTTTTTAAATTTCTGGCTTTTCAAAAAGAATATAGAGAATTTTAAAGAAATTTTTTTTATAATATAGGGTTTTACAAAATAGTATGAAAGATTCGAATCCTTTTAAAAGACTTTTAGAACTTTTAGAAGGTCGGAAAGAATCAAGAAATATTTCATAAATTTTCTAAAATTCCTGAAAATATTTTTAACTGTCAAGAACTTTTCTCAAAATTTTCAAATATCATTCCAAATTTTAAAAAATCACCTTACAATCTTTTAAATTTTCCCAGCAATTTTAAGAAAATTTGTTTATTCTCTTGAAAACTTTCGAAATTCCTTTAAATTATTTAAAGTAAAAAATTATTTAAAATTTTCACACGAATATAAGAAAATTCTTTTTTTTTAATCTTTTCAGACCTTCTAAACCTTCTAATTTCTAAACATTATTTAAATTTTTTCTGCATTTTTTATTTATTCTGAAAATTTTTTAAAATTGCCTTATAATCTTTCCGATTCTTCTTTGAATATTTTTGAAATCTTCTAAAATCTTTTAAAATAATCTTTTGAAATTAATTTTTCGAAATAAAAAATTATTTTAACTTTTCTTAGGAACCTGAAATTTTTTTCCAAAATTGAAAAATTTGACTTTAAAATCTTTCAAACACTTTTTAAAGATTTTAGGAAATACTTCAAAATGCTTTGTGATCTTTTATCGATTTTCTCTTTAAATTCCTTTCAAAACAATTATTTAAAAATTTCCCACGAATTTTAAGAACTTTTTTTCACACTCTGACCAAATTCAGTTTACCTAAAAATTTGTAAATCTTAAAAAAAAAATCTCAAAGTCTTCCATATTCTTTTAACCCACATTTTAAAATCTTTAAAACTTAAATTTATACTTTTAAAATAGAACCGAAAACATTTTTCCTCAGATCTTTCATAAGCTTTAAAAAGCTTATAACTGTTTAAATCGGGGTCTTCGGGTGTTCTCTGAGTTCATTTTTATAACCTGATTTTCACACCGGAGCGATAAACATTGCTATAATTAACGGATATGATTCGATACAAAAAACAGGAACAGAAAAACACTATTAGAAAAATCCACTGTGTAATTTTCACAATAATTATATAAATAAACCATTTTCTGTTTTCAACACACGGGCCATTTTCAACTCTCGGTTGACTCAATATTAAACAAGCATGTTTGAAAGTTAAATTCCTTTATCAAAAGTTTATTTTTAAGACCATTCATCTATACAAATTTAACTATTTGGTCGAAAATTCAATTCTTTTGTTGAAAATTCAATTTAAACGTTCTGTTTTGCGTTAAAAAGTGATCTCTTTGAGAACAAAAATTCAACTATATTTCCTTGAAAATTCGTCTTTTTGGTAGGAAATTAATCTTCAATTCAAATATTTAGTTAAAAATACTTGTATTTTGTTAAAAATGATTTTTTGCCTACTTTTGCTAAGAAAATAATGTTCTTAGTAGAGAATTCATCTAGTTGGTCGAAAATTGATCTTTCTGATTTTAAATGTAATTATCTGATTGAAAATTCTTTGATAAAAGGCTTGTTTGTGTAGCTTGACAATTCCACTATTTTGTTCGAAATGTATTTTATTGAGAAATTGTCTTGTATAGTAGAAAATTAATCATCTTGGTTGAAAATTCTACATTTTGGATATCATTTTTTTGTTCTATAAAATGAAATATATTTTGTGTTGAAGATTAAAGTATTTTGTTGAAAATTCATCTTTTTTTATCCTATTAAATTGTTTTATATTTAAAATGATCCACCTAAATAAATTCACGACGAAAATTCGACCAGAAAAATTAGGGTAGATACAAAAATCACGAGAAAAAAAATAAAAATAAGCAAAAATAAAAATAACTAAGAATAATAAACTAATCGCCTTTGAACATTACTCATATATTGTTAAGTATAATAATAAACATGTTTGATTAAATAAAAACTTACGGGATTCAGGCTATTACATTGTTCGATTGGGTCTTTGTACTCTGTTCTTAATTCATCGAAGGCAATTATCTGAAACAAATAGTGTGAAATTTCAAATATAACGATGCCTACTGAATACAAAATCCTCATTTATATAAAAATTTTACAATATGTATTAAATAAAATAAAGGAATTTGAAAGACAATTAAAAAATATAAATGAAAATCGAAATGATAAACTAATTATAGATTGTACAATAAGAAAACGATACATATATATATATATATATATGAAAATAATATAAACAAGGAGGAAAATGGACATTTGTGTACAATTAACATCTAGCATTAAAAGTCCCTTATTTAAAAAAAAATAAGATCAATTAATCAACTATCATCATAGCCTCCAACTATGTAACGTCAATTCTCTCATTTTTAATGCAAACCTTCATTAATGAATTGAAATTAGTAAAAATATGAAGTCATTGCTTTGGAGGTTATGTACTGTTTTTAAGATAGTCTTTTTTTTCTAGTAAAATATAAAAAAAATTTGTATGGTAATCAGAAAATGAAACGAAAGTAAATACGCACATGTAGTATTGCGAAAAATATTAAAACTGCATCACAGATTAGTGCTACGATATAAGAAAAAGCGGCTATATTAAAAACCATTTTTGAGACGATTTTTGAACTTTGACATAATCAGTTATCGGAGTCTGACGGGTGACGGCTTGCATACTGCCGTCGGTAACATCATTTAACTGTTTTATATTTAAGTCGGTATAGAAGAAATTCCTCTTGCCATTAAACGCGGGAGCAGTTTTGAATTCGAAAATGGAACGAACCTCTCTTTCTATCTCCACACGTTAGAAAAAGAGGTTCATTTAATTTTCTACTTTCGACACGGTATCGAAGTCCCAATTTTTGCTTTTTTTTACTTTTTCAAATCTTGAAAAAAAATAACAATAATGAACAAAACAGGTGTTTGAGATGGATGAGACACATATTATATGGGAGATAGGATGGTATAACAAAATCTATTTTTGATTTTTACTGATAACCCCCCCCCCCCATTTTTTCCTTTTCAGAAAAAATAAATTTCATCTTTTTTCAAATACCATACCCCGGGATTATGAAATTAACATGGGTTTTTACATTGGAAAATATTCGGTTGGTAATAAAATAAAACTTAGTTATAGAAATGGTACCCAAATTTCTGTATACTTACATTATAAATATATATACAGAGAAAACTTGCATTTATATTATTTATAAGTTTGAAAACAAAATTTATTTGTATCAGACTAAGAGAATAATATTACCACCTTTCTTTCCTCTAAATAGATTTAATTTTTTATCGCCTAGATTAAAAAATATTAAATTAGTGAACAACTATATAATACTGCCCTGAAGCATTGCAATTTTTTTATTCTAAATAAGACTTAAGTTTCATCAAATTGCTCCAAATGCGAAAATGTGTATAAAATTTGTTAATAACAATTGCGGTTCTCAAATGACAATATATTTGACGGAAGCATAATTGACATAATCAGTACGCTTAAAAAAATACCCCAAACTCTCAAAAATTACTTAAACTGCGCATTTGCTCATAAAAATATGAAATATAATAATTTTTTAATAGGTCTTTTATGATATTATAATAATAATTTATAATTATATATAATAATATATAAGAAAAGATTTTATAATACTATAAATTTAATTAAAAACGAAAATCACAAAAATCAACTACTATTGTGTACAAAAATATATGAGTAATTATTTGTTTGTGGAAAATGATTTAATTATAATAAACTACCAAGTTATGCTTCGCAAATGTCTCAAATTTTACCATTCTTTTAAAACTTTATATGTTTAAATAAAGTAAATAAAACAAATATTATTTTCAAATCAACTTCGAAGGATCTACTAAAAACTAAATTTGGTTTAATTAAAAAAAAAATTAAAAACGATCGTCAATCTTTATAAGAATGGTTCAAAAATGATTTTGAACAATTTTGTTTTGGAATTTTCACGCATATCGCTCCTAAATTTAATCGAATCCACAACAAAAATATATTTAGAGGTTTCGCAAGCTTCATGAAGTTCAGCACGTATTTCCCACAAGGAAAAAAGATCTTTCTGTATCTTTTATTCGAAATCTTCAATATTATGTAAATAAAGTTGAACTCAAAATACATTTTTTAAACAATTCATTATTGTTTTTAGCAATTTTCTCTTTAAATACAATTAGAAAGTTGGTTTTTTCTGATTTTTTACATTTATTTTCATCAAGTTTTCACTAAGAGCGAAGCAATAGTTCATTAAATTAAACGGATATAACTATTTAAACAGTTTATTCTTATTTATTATAATAATATCTTAGAATAATGCTTGAAAGTTTTAGTTTTTTTTTAAATTTCCTATTTCTGTCCACATTAAAAGTAGAGTGAGATAATAATAAATACATTTAAGAATACGTAAGTAATACTAGATAGTTGCGGTTTTTCTGAAATATTAAACTTTTTGTCTACTTTTCACTCAGTAAGGTATTATTAATGTAGTTTAACAAAAATACTTGTTTAAATAATGTATTATTTTTTACAACTATCTTCTCTTTTAGATAACTGCTGGAAAGATCGTTTATTTTTTTTTTTTTTTTGCTTTGTCTTGTTACTTATCAACAAATAAGAAATCAGCATTAGAAAGAATACTTTTTTAACAATATATTTCTTTTTTTAAATATATTATTCTGAAATAAAACAGATAGTTAAAATATTCTTCAAATTATCTTTAGGGGTGATATTAAATGTGAACTTTCGTTGGCTTTTGAGAGCCTTTTTGTTTGAATAATATAAATATTTTATAATTGTTACGAACTAAAAAGTAAATGAAAAACGGAAATTTTTTTTTAAAATTACAACTTTCCAGCATTACTCTAAGAGAAGATAGTTATAAACAATTATATTTGTAAATTTGCATTGAATATTATCTCACTCTAGTGAAAAATGGACAAAAAAGGTTGAAAATTTCATAAGAACCGCAAATTTGTAGCTCTATTCAAAGAGAATATTATTAAAAACAATAATAAATGGTTTCAATAATGAAAAAAAAAGAAAAAAAATGGAAGTTCCTATAACCGTTCTACTAGAATATTATTATGAGTGTTAACAAATAATTTTAAACATTATTTCTATTATATTTCGTTGATTATTTCCCAGCTCTGACTGAAGAGTTGAAAATAAGTTGAAAAATTCCTAAAAACCGCGACTTTATAACTATTCTAATAGAGAATTTCTAAAAAGAGTAACAAATTGTTTGAAAATTTAAATTAAGTATCTAATTTATCAGCAGAAAATATTAATTTATGTATCAGAAACAATTTGCATTGAAAAAACACAAAAAATCATCATTATTCATTTGCATTCTATAGCTAACTTTAAAGAGAAATTTTGAGTTTCAACTTGATTTGTCTAATATCTACGATTCGGAATCAAATTTACAAAAATGTTTTTTTTTCTTTGGGAAATACGTCAAAACATAATTTTTCTAAACGCATATTTTGGTGAAACTCTTGAATTTTTAACTTTTAAAATTGAAGTTTAAAAGTTTTTAAATAAAAAAATGTTCTATTAAATTGTTCAATAATTTACACGTATAAACTACTAACACTTTTTAACTGAATAATTTCAAGTTTAATGAATTTAAACTGCAAAATTGAGAATTTTTAACATGCATAAATTATAGAGTTCAAATATTTAGAATAAGTTCCAAAAATATAAATCCAGGTTAACATTTTCAATACCCTAAAGTAAAGAATCAATCAATGAGCTTTAAAAATGGTCAGAATTATATTATTCAGTTATTTTAGTCCATTCAATATTTAAAATTTTTTCAACTTAAAAATTCATAAATTAGAATTTAAATTATTCTCATTTTAAATAATCTAAGCATCCTTGAAACAATTGAACACTTATTATTTTTAGAAACAATTAGAGTCATTTTAAGGAAGATTTAGAAGTTTCAAAAAGATTAAAAATGAATTTAGAACTTGAAATGATTTCAAATCATTTTAACGAAGTGTGTTTGCCACAAAATTTGTTTATTTGTAACGAAATTTCGGTGCAAATACTCACAACCTAATTTAAAACAAAATGTAGATTTTTGCAGTTTACAAAAAATGTAGAGGCTTTCTACGAATTGTGAAAGGCTCCAAATGAATAAAACCATTTTCTTAAAATTCCTCGAAAAATTAGAAATGATTCATTTAAAAACATTCTTTTAATAAAAAATTCAAAAAGATTTTAAGAGATTTCCAATATTATTAAAACGGCCCGGGAAGGATTTATGGATTTTTTTTAATGTCTAAGATTTTCTCAAAATTGTAGGAAAAATTTTATTCAGTTTAAAAAATGTTTAGAAGTTCTGAAATTTTTTTTCACAAACTTCGTTTAAATTACTTGATATCATTTTAAGTTTTCTAAATATCTCTTAAAATTTCACAAATTTTTCTACAAATAATACGTGCTCAATTATTATTTATACATAAAAATTCGACAATTTCGCTTACAAATTAAACATTTTATTAAGTAGAACAATAAAAATTGTAACGTTAAAATGTTAAAAGCTTTTAGACATTTTAACAATTCAATGCTTTCTATGTCAAACATTTAAGTTTTAAATTGTTTACTTTCACATACTTGGTTTCAATTTAGTCATCTTAAATTATAACTCAAATATTGCTAAATATTAAATAATCATCCTTTTCCTTAATCAACATTTTTTTAAATTAAATAGGTTAAAAATTGAATAATTTAGACTGAAACAATATTTATAAATTAAAAAAAATTAAATTACGAGTTAATTACAAATCTGTAAATTCTTTAACTTTCAACGGATTTAGAATTGTTTTATAAAATCAATTATTGTTCAGTTTTTAATACTTAAAGTACAGATTCATTCAAAAATTATTTATTTATATTTACAGTTGATAAAATAAAACTGTTTTTTATCAAAAATTTTAAACTTCAAACGATTTTAATTTTTAAATGTTCAAGTCTTCAAGCCTGTACGTTAAAATACTTTAAATTAAAAATATAAGCTTAAAAATAAAAATCTAAAATAGAGGGTTTATAAAGAGATTTTTCGTCTGAAAATTTGTAAAATTTCGGGTCAAGAAAAAAATTCACTGTCGTTTCCCGGTTTTTTCGGTTTCCCGGTCCAGCGGCCACCCTGGATATGTATGGAAATTCGAGAGAAAACATGCGGACCACCGGAATGTTTATTTTATATATTAAAAAATAAGATCGCAAAATAATACAAATGTTGAAAATTAAAACAAGGATTTATTTATTAACATAAAGGGTATAAAGAACCTACAAAAACCTATGCAATCTCGCAGTAGTGGAAATCAGTACAAGAATGTTTTCCAGGTATAATAAATATACTCTATCACTTTGATCAATAATAATTTTACAGTCACATTCTAATAGTTTATCTCAGATTATTCTTCAACTCATTCAACAACATAGAACCAATAACCATTTTTTCACAATTCACGCATACCTCCAAGTGCTCGTCATCTAACACTTTTATTGTCACCAAAACTAGCGACTTGGATGCTAAAGTATGGGCTGCAAATCTGTAAAATAAATAAGAAATTAAAAACTTAATTTTAAATATAAAATCTTTTAAAATTATTAATTATTTCATAATTCATAATTAAAATGATGAATAAACAGGGTTTCTACTCAAATTCTGGAAGCAGATTCCCTAACAATTCCAGAGGGTTTCGGGGTATCTTAAGTTTTTTCCAAGTATATAATCTTTCACAGTACGGAGCCATTCAAATATTTTGCACTTTTAAATATAACAAACTCTAAATATTTATACAGTTTCGCAAGTTTATAATAAATTACGTTTTTCCAGCTTTTAAGGATTAATTTGAAATTTTTTATTTAGAAAGCGTTAACAACTTATAATAGAAGATATTCTTACATATATAAGTACCATCATTTAATTAAATAATTAAGTAATACTGAAAACACAACAATTCACTTCTTCAGTTTTTCTCTAAAGTACCAAGTAGTTGAATTTTGAACTAAAAAACATCAGTTTTCAACCAAAAATAGAATAGTTAAATTTTCAGTTAAAATAATTATTTTGCACAAGAAAAAGCAAATTTTCAACCAAACTGATGGATTTTCAATTAAAATTATAAGTCTTTAACTGCAATAGATAAATTTTAAACCAAAACGAGGATATTTTATCAACAAAGTTTAACTTTCAGCCAAGTAGTTTTATTTTTAACGAAAAAGATAAATTCTTAAACCAGCATGTTTTTAACTAAAAAATATAAATTTTTAACCAAACAGTTAAATTTAAAACTAAAAAAGATCCATTTTTAGCCATAAATGAAATAGTTAAATATTTAATTGAAAAAAAATCAACAAAATAGTTACATTTTCAATTAAAGTAATAAATTTTCAACCATAATGATGAATCTTTGACTGAAATAAATCAATTTGAGACCAAAAAGATGAATTTTCAACTGGGTTTTAGTTAAAATTTAAATCGAAAAGATAAATTTGCAAATAAAATTACAAAAATTTGATTGAAACATCTGAATTTTCAAACTCAAAGATTAATTTTATATCAAATAAACAAAAGGATTTTTTAACAAGATACACGAATTTTCCACAAAATAGTTAAATTTTGAACTAAAAAAGACCAATTTTAAAACAAAATAGTTGGTCTTTCAATTAAAAAAGATCCATTTTCAACCAAAAATGGAATAGTTACATTCTCAGTTTAAAATTTTTTTAAAAGAAATTGATGATTTTTTAACTAAAATGATGAATCATCAATTAGAATAGTGGAATTTTAAACAAAAAAGATGAATTTTCAACTGAAATGATCAATCTTTAACTGTAATAAATGAATTGTTAACTAAAAAGTTGAAATTTCAACCATAAATGGAGTAGTCCTATTTTTTTTAATAGTTACATTTTAAAAGAAAGTGACGAATTCTCAAATCAAGTGATGAATCTTCAACTTGAATAGTTGAATTTTAACCCAAGAAGATGAATTGTTAACAAGGAAAGTTCATTTCTGCCAACAAGCCGAATTTCCAACTAAAAAAATCATTTTTCAAACAAAAAAGTGAATAGTTAAGTGAAAGTTAAAAAATCAACTTTAAGCTGAAAATGAATGTTTAGCTTAGTTTTCATCAAAATAGATCAGTTTTAAATTAAAATGATAAACTTAAAAAATTTAGTTTTTAACAAAAAGGTGTAACTTGTAAGCAAGTAATAAAATTTTTATTCCAAAAAAGATGAATTTTGAACGAAAAATATAGCATCTGATATCACAATAAAAAAAAGATGGAAATTTTTAATCAAAAACACTTGAAATCAACAAAAAATGACGAGTTTTCAATATTAATTTAACTTTTAACTATGAAAAATTTTCTGCCAAGAGAGAGAGAGAGAACATTTGGCGATAAAAACAGGTAAAATATCAGCAAAATACATTCAGTTTCAACGAAATACTTTAGTTTTCAACTAAAAATGATACATTTTTAACCAAAAATAGAATAGTTAAATTTTCAGTTAAAAAAATTAATTTCCAACAGAAAAAACGAGTGTTCAACAAAATAGTCAAATAAAGTAATATGAAGCTATTTAAAAAAATGAAGAATGATGTTTATTGAATTTTATATTGTAATTAAAAAAAAAAATTGACCACCCTGATTATTTCCTGGTAAATTAAACGAGGCCTGTTCGGAAAGTATCCGGGATTGTGCTCTAAATTTTTACCTATAGTGGAATTTTCGAAAAACTAAAGTTGAAGTCATTTTATTATTATGGTTAAAAATCGCAACTATTTGGTTGACAGTTAATCCCTTTTAGTTGAGGATTTAAACTGTTTTGTAGGAAATTTATATTTTTTTATCGCTTTCAACTATTTTAGGTACAAAATTAAAATCCTTTTGGGTTGAAATATCAAATAACACGCTTTTCGTTGAGATTTCATCCTTTTTGGTTGAAAATTCAACTACATAGTTGAAAATGGAAGTACTTAATTGTTTTAACTGAAAATTTAAATCGTACATGTTTGGTTTAAAATGTATCGTCTTAAGTTGAAAATTCAAATATTTGGTTTAAAATTCATGCACTTTGTTAATAATTCACCTATTTTTGTAGAGAATTCATCTTATTGGTTGAAAATTAATCTGTTTGATTAAAAATTAGTTTTTTCTTATTTATTATTAATTTTTATAACTGAAAAAGTATTTGTTCCATTTTTTGTCGAAAATTTTTTGTTATAGAAATTAAATCTTCTTGGCTAAAAAATATACTATTTCGTTGAACATTTACTTTAAACTTAATCAAAATTAAGTTTTTTTTTACTGAAAATTTAATTGTATTTTTAGTTAAAAATTTATCTGTTGTAGGTAAAAATTGAACTATTTGTTGAAAAGCCGTGTTTTTTGATAGAAGAATACTCTCATTACTTGAAACTTCATCTTTTTGGTTAAAAATTAATTTCTGTGGTTGAAAATATATTTTACTAACTGAAAATTGAAGTATTTTTTTTGTGAACTATTCCATTTTTGTGGAAAATTGACATTTTTTATTATAAATTTAATCTTTTTCGTTAAAAAATGTTCTGTTTTGTAGAAAATTTAATTATTCTATTTTTTGTTAGGAAATCATTTCTATGGTAGAAACAAAAATAAGGAGTTAAAATTTTTTTATATAAAATTCATCTTTTGGGTTGAAAATTCAACTATTTAGTCAAAAACTCATACTTTGGCTGAAAATTCATCACCGAGATAAAAAATTAATTTCTTCGGCTGAAAATACGGTTCCTTTTAGTTGAAAATTATTTTTTTTTACGTTAAGATGTAACTATTTTATTTTTGCTTCAAAATTTATATTTTTAGTTGAAGCTTAATGAATTTTGCTGAAAACTCGTTTTTTTATTTACTTTTTTAACTGAAAATTTAACTATTCTAGTTTTTTTGTTGTAAATTTATCCTTTTTAGTTGAAAATTCATATATTTTATTGAAACTGTATCTTTTTTGGTAGAAAATTCATCTTTTGGGCTTAAAATTTAATTATTTTATTGAAAATTCGTTACTTTGTTGAAAATGAGTCCTTTTTTGTAGAAAATTAATCTTTTGGGTTATAAATTCAACTATTTGGTTAAAAATTCATATTTTTATTTAAAGATTCATCATTTCAGTTAAAAATTTATTTCTTAGATTAAAAATTTATCTTTTTAATCTGAAAACTCAACTAAAAAGTGTTAAAAATGTATTTAGAAATAAAATTTTTTGCATTAATATTATTCATCTTCTAGGTTGCTTTTACACCTAGAATAACACAGGCCGACAAAATTTGACAAAGGTCCGGAACCAGAGACCAGACCTAGTATACCCGAAGGTTTTTGCTGCGCTGAATCCGAATCCGACCTCAGAAAAATTCCATCACCCTCAGTTTTCGAGATATTGTAACCTAAAAGTGCAAAAAACACCGTTTTTTGCTATATTTGAGGTTACATAGCATCTTGAATAAATTTTTTTTTTAAAACGGGCGAAAGCATCACAAAGGAGCACCCTTGCCCTCTGAAATTCATTTTTCAGATTCAAGATAGCTTTCTTTTTCATCGATATATCATTGATTGAAGTTAAGTATTTTCGCAGTTTCGTAACAACGTTAAAACACCCTATATAGCATATGTGAGGCTATAAGCCCAAT
>NC_046664.1:37352168-37360054 GCF_010883055.1 Belonocnema kinseyi | reverse complement strand
GGAATTTTTCTGAGGTCAGATTCGGATTCAGCGCAGCAAAAACCTTCGGGTATAGTAGGTCTGGTCTCTGGTTCTGAGAATTGTTGGCCTGTGTAATTTACAAATTTGGTTATTTGAAGAGGATAGCATCCCCATCGAACAGAATTAACTCTTACAATTTCACTTTTCAGGCAGACCTCATAAATAAATGATAAATAACGAAAAAATTAAGTCAACTTCTAACCTGATAATATCATCTTCGCTGGATATAACAGCCAGATTCGCAGCTTCAAAGATTTTCTGAGAGAGAATTTTCCTATTTCCTGAAAAATTGACTTTCGTCGAATGTTCATTCATTCCCTTCAATTTGTCCTTCTCGAAAATGAAAGCAGTTTCAGGTAATAAGACGGATCTCAATATTTCCCCAATTGGTGCTTTTATACTGACAGAACATGAAACTGGCTCCTCGTTTCTTGTGAAGTCAATATTAAAAGAAGCAGGTTGTGTGGAGTCATTAAAATTCACACCTAACGTTGCCAACGAAGTAGAGTTTGGTTGAATAGTAGGAATAGAAGTAAAATCATGAACGAGCATTCCTGATGACAAATTCTGCACACAATAAACAATTTTTTAACTTATTTGAAACAAACTATCCTTAAATAATTACATTCACATTTATTGATATTTGAATTTTACAAGGAAAAAATATATTTAAAAATACGCAACTAACCATTTTTACTCAGCTAACAAAAATGTAGCTTAATTGTTTATTCAATCAAATAAGTACAGAATTTAAGGTAATTTTTGTGCCAAAAAATATATCTCTTGAGAAACATTTTTTTTTGTGATATTAAGAATCAAAATAATATTACTAATGATGCCATTCCCAATAAAAAAACATTATTCTAAATGGAAAATTGTTAACACTAGGAAAAAATATTTGTTTTAACTATGTTTTTTGCAATTGATTTTTTTTACTATCGCTTCTTAAGATTTTTTTTAAATGCTTGAATTATAATAAATGATGAGTTATTTTTCAGAAAAAAATGTTCTCTACAACTCCACTGTTTCCAATTTTGCAAATGAATATTTCTACGCTGAAATCGTTAAAACAATTATTTATAAAGAAAACCTTTTCCGGGAAAAAGTAATAATTTATTAAAGTTCAGTCATTCTGATAAAAATGGTAAGAAGCAACAGTAAGAACGAATTTAATTACCAAAATCATTACATTATTAAAATAATCATTTTTCGTAAGTCTTACATTTTTTTCATCCAAATATATTTTTTTTCATAATACATGACTGGATGATAAAATTTCAAAATTTAAAATCACAGCCACAAAAATTCTGACAATTTTAAGTTATATTAGTTAAAATTGGCATTTTAAAACAATAAATCATAATAAATCGAACAATATTTGTAACTTTTGAGCAGTGTCAGCTTATATAAACGTTTTTCACCAGAAATCAGCTATTTTATACAAAAAACCATTGGGTGTTAAGGATTAATAATTTTTTAACAATTTTTGTTTACGTTTGCCCAAAAAGTTGTTGTATTTTTTAACAAAAATCCTTACAACTCGAACAAGATTTAGAATATGTTAATAATTTTGGATTATGTTAGTGCAGATTGTCTAGCGATTCTTAGGAACAAAATTCAAGGTCTTTTCCAAATTTTCCAGGTCAAGAAATCAAAATTTTCTAGGTCTCCGTTTTTTACATCAAATAATGAAATAATCGTTTGCCATACATGTAAAAAATGAGTTATTTAATTTTTTATTGGCCAAAAATGTCTAAGGAATGCCGAATCGTAAATAAACAAATTCTTAATTTTTTGCGAACATGAATCGTCTTTTTAAAATCTTTAGGAATATTTTTAAATCTTTGTACTGCCTTTGAAATCATTGAAATTTTTTTGAAATCTTTTGAAATAATTGTGAAGTATTAAAAACGTTAGTGAAAGCTTGAAATTTCGGTGAAATCTTTTGGAATTTTTCAAAGCATTTGTAAAATCTTTAAAATTCTTGAAATCTTTTTAATCTTTGTGAACTCTTTCTTTAATCTTTTGTGTTTGTTTAAAAGCATTGAAGCCTTTTGCAATATTCCCAAAAGTGTTGAAACCTTTTGAAATCGCTTAAAATCTTTGAAATAATTTGAAATTCTTTGAAAACTTTGTGAAATTTTTTTAAATCTTTATTAAATCTTTGAAATGTTTCTTTAATCTTTGTTCGTGAAATCTTTCCTGTTCGTTTGAAATTATTAAAATTTTTTCAAATCTTCTCAAATTTGTTGAAACCTTTTGAAATCATTTTAAAACTTTTAAATGTATTTAAATCTATGAAATCTGGTGTACTGAACCTTGTTGGAGTCTTTGAAATTCTTGAAATGTTTTGAAAACCTTAATAATTTTTTTAAATATTTGAGAAATCTATTGTAATCGTTTGAAATCTTGTCAAACATTTTTAAATCGTTGCAAATCTTTAAAATGGTTTGAAATCCTTGAAATCTTTTAAACTTTTGTGAAATTTTTTGACAACTCCAAACAAATTTTGAAGTTATTTAAAATCTTTGTGCAATGTTCTAAATCTTTGTGAATTCATTAGAATTACTTAAATTATTACAAATCTTAGTGAAACCTTCTGATATCTTCTAAAAAATGCTGAAATTGTTTAAAACCTTTGAAATGTTTTGAAATCGTTTGAAAGTTTTAAAATATTTGTACAATATTCGAAATCTTTCTGAATTCGTTGGAATTATTTTAATTATCACAAATCTTAGTGAAATATTTTTATATCTTCTAAAGAATGCTGAAATTTTTTAGAATCATTGAAATGTTTTGAAATCTTATAAATGTGGTTTAATGTACCCTTTTTAAAATATTTAAACTCTTTTGTAAGTTTAAAAATATTTGTGAAATGTTCTTAATTTTTATGAAATGTTCGAAATCTTTGGGGAATTCTTGTGAAAACTTTTTAATCTGGTGTACACGGCTTTTTTAAATGTTTGAAATCCTTGAAATCTTTGTGAAATATTTTGAAATTTGTATCAAATCTTTCTTGCATGTTTGTTTGGAAAATATTTTGTATTCGTTGAAGTCATTGAATTATTTGCAATATTTTGAAATCTTGTAAAATGTTTTAAAACCTCTTGAAATCCTTCCAAATTTTTGAAATCTTTGAAATCTGTTTGAAATCTTTGAAATCCTTTAAATCTTTACAATTTTTAAATGTTTGTGAAATCTTTATTTGAAATTTGTTGTACATTTTAAAGAAGATTCAAAACTTTTAAACATTTGTGATTATCTTACCGTCTTACACCAAAAATGTATGTATTTTAAAACCAATATCACAATTATAAAAAAAATTGCAATTTATTAACAGTTTCAGGTTTTATTAACGTTTTTTAAAGGAAATCGTTTAGATTTCGAAAAATTGAAAATAACGAATTCTATCATGAGTACACGTCAGTATTTTTCTTCGGAAGTTATTAGTATTTTTTATTTAAAAAACTATTAACATTCACAAAATATTTATCATTTTTCAAAAAATTTATGTTATATTGACGTTTTACACCCGAAATTAATATATTTAATAAAAAATTTTAGATATCAATGAAGATTGTGTTTTCACGAGATATATCAATATAGAGTTTAAAAACTTATTTCAGCTAAATTTTAGGTTATGATTATGTTTTTCACTAAAAATCGGTTATTAGAAACAAAAATCAATAAATTTTAAAGAAGATTAACAGTTTGTAAAATTTTCTTTTTATATTATCTTCGTGTTTTTCGTAGAAAATAGCTATTTTTAATTATTTATAATTATAATGCAAAATGTTTGTACAATTTCAAGTTATTTTAACATTTTCCTACCAGAGTTCGGCGATTATAACAAAAATTTATGCCTAAAATTTCCACTGTCCATAAAAAAGTCAGTAGTCTGATATTCTGTAAATTTAAAAAAATCGTATATATAAATTATAAAGTTAAAATATCAATTTTCATTCATTATTAACAATATTGTCCTTTATTTTCTTTAATATTATTTTAGATAATAGATATTATGAAATACAAAAATGTTGTATTACTTAGAAAAAAAACCGTTGCCATTTCGTTAGAAATTTTTTTCAGGCTCACGCAAAATCTTCCTTTAAAATAATGTCTTTTGTTTATTTTTAACACTTGTTTTTAATAAAAAAACATCGCTCTTTTCTTAAGTTTTTAACTACTCAAAATGGAATTTTCAATTTTCATCATTTTTCAACAGTTTAATTTTCAAAATTTAAATTTTCGAAAATTGAACAAAATTGAAGGTTGAATTGACAACAGTTAAAAGTTCAATGAACAACTTCCTTCCATTTTCAATTTTCTTCAATTTTTAACTGCTGAAAATTAAATTTTCTTTAATTCTCAATACTCTTTCATTTTTAACTGTTAGCAAATTCAAAAATTTCGTTCGAAAAAGACTAACATGATCAAAAATTATTATAATAATCTAAATATTGTTTTAATTATAAAGATTTTTGTTAAAAAATAACCATTTTCGATTAAAACATTATGTACCTTTAAATTATTAAAAAATTATGAATCTTCTTTAAAATCGAATGATTTTTTTTTGTTGAAAAACGCTAAGAGAATGCGAAATCTCTAGAGCTGGTGAAATTTATCACTTTAAACTGGGTTGAATTTAATGATTTTTGTTTAAAAATATCAATTTCAGGTAAAACACATCAAATGAAGCTAAAGTTATTGAAAAATTGTACATATTATTTTAAATCTAATTTTGTATAATACCAATAATTACCAATAACCTGAAATTGTTAAAAAACGGTAAATGACCGTGAATTTGGATTTAGTTAGTTTGCATCGCTCGTAGCGCCTCTTGCGAGAATATGCGAAACAGAGTCTTTTATGCTATAAAAGATTGCTTTTTAGTAAAAAAGACGGTAATTTTAAACAAAATAATTGAATCTTTTAACACAATAATTAAATATTTAACTTAAAAAGACAAATTCCCAACAAGAAAGTGTCATAGTTTATATTTTAATACAAAAAAAACGAAATTTATACAACAGAAGAAAACAATTTTAAAGCCAATAAGACGCATTTCCAACAAATAACAAATTTTCACTCAAAAAATAAATAACAGTTTATCTACATTATTGAACCTTTAAGCCAGAGGACAAATTTTCTTTACAAAAGTATAATTTTTAAACAAAAAATATGAGTTTTCGGCCAAAAAATAATTTTCCAAGAAACTAATGCATCTTTACCCAACAAAAATGAAATTGCAAACAAAAAAAATTTATCAAAAAAGCCGAATTATTAACTAACAAATATCAATCTTAAGACATAGAAAAGTTTTATTTTCAATTAACAAATGAATTTTAAACAAAAAAAAAAGTATTTTTCACTAAACAGTTAAGTTTTCAACCAGACAAAAGCCTCCAATAAAAAATTTGAACAACGTAGTTTATCTTTTACCTAATTAGTTGAATTTTTAATTAAAAAAGATTATTTTTCAACAAAAGAATTAAACTTTCAACCAAAGAGAAGAATTTTCAACTTAAAATATAAATCATTGACAAAAAAAGTGATTTCTTAACAAAGTAATTGAACCAAATCTTTCAAACAAATTAGTTGCATACTCAAGCAAAGTAGAATGATTTTTAACCAAAAAGTTGCATTTTGATTTAAAAACCTGAAATTTCTTCTAAAACAGATGAAGCTTTAAATCAAAAAGATAAATTTTAAAAAAATAGTTGAATGTTCGGTTGGAAAAGATTTCATTTGAGTTTTCACCATCATAATATGAATTTTTAAAGAAGAAATAATTTTCTACAAAAGCATTGAATTTTCAATCCAAGAAGACGAATTTTTAACCAAAAAGGATGACTTTTTATAAAAATTTTCGAATTCTCTACCAAATAGTTGCATTTTTATCAAAAAAGATGAAATTTATCTTGAAGCAGCAGAATTTTTGAATAAAAAAAAAGTTTAGTTTTCATTCACAGAAGATTCCAGTTCACTTTTTAACAACAAAATAGGAAAGTTTTCAAAATTTTTTAAATTCTAATCTGAAAATATTTCATTTTTAAAGTTTTTCACTTGTCCATTTTCAAAATGGTTATCTTAATTTATTCAAATTCGAGATTCTTCAATTCAAAATAAGATTGTTCAATTTTAAACGCTTTTAATTACAAATAATATAGTTTTAATTCCTTTCATTTCTAAATTATAGAATTTTCATAGTTGTATTTGAAAAATATTTCTATTTTAACGTTTTGAACTTGTCCTATTTTCGAAATTTTCTTATAATCTTAAATCGTTGAAATTCACGATTCTTATATTTAAAATAAAATTGTCTAATTTTATGAGCTTTAAATTAGAAATGATAGAATTTCAAATCTTTTCTAATAGAAATCTATATCGAAAACCACCAGATTCACTTACAATTTTAAAAAAATTTAATCTTCTTTTAAAATGTTATGATTTTTTGTTAAAACCAGGGTGGTGCTTCCACTGTACTGATCAATGCAAAAAATGTGTCACGAGAGTTGAAAACGGCCGTGCGGCGGCGCTAGTAGTAACTTTGTTCTAAAAAAACCATGCAGTACCATAGGAAAAATGCATAAAAATTACAAAATGAATATGAAAAACCCTTTAAAATTATTTTTTCATCATAGTGTAAAGTCAAGTAGTAAATGTGACTTATTCGCTTGCGTATTATTTTGTTTAATATAGAAAAAAGCGGGACAATTTAGATAATTCAAACGAAAAAATTGGATGGATATTCAGAAATGACAAAGAATAATAAGAAAATAAATAACGAATACACAAATTAATGAAAAAAATGCCGAAAATATATATTATTATCAAAATTGAAAAGTGTCAACATTTAAAATAACGACAAGATTTTTAATTAACAAAAAATAAATTCCCAAATTTAAAAATATCCAAAACTAAAATTCACCGACTTCAAGACCGACTTGTAAAATAAACGAATTTTAAAATTCCCACAAATATTTCAATTCCCGAAATTTAGAACTGTGCAACATATTTAACTGATTATTAATTTATGAGCTATTAATAGAATTATAAACAAGGAAAACAATTTAATTAATCATTAATTAACAATTTATTAATTATTATCGGACATTTTAAACTTCGTCAAACTTAAATTACAGCAATAGAAATATTTATGAGAATTTAAAATTTCGTTTATTTTATAATTCAGCAATTGAAGTCTCGGCTGAAATAACGTTTTATCAACACATATTTTGTTTCCATGGACTTCTATGTATATAAGTTTTTCTTTTAACTGTTTCTTTATTCCGCGAAAGCGCTGCGATCAAACATTTTAAAATTGAATTTTGAATTAAATTTCAAAATAGTCGAGGTTATTTAATTCCATTTTTTTCACATCTTTCTCAATTAACCTCGTAAGTTTACATATCTAAATCTAATTGAGAATTTTTGAAGGATATGAATAGAAAATTACATTCGTTCAAGAGTGTCGACAAAAAATTTCAAAATTGAATTCGGCAAATTTTAATTAATAAAAGTTTAGTTTAGATCAGTTTAGATTAGTTTAGATTATTTACAAAGTTGGTCCTGCACATATTGTACAAAACACAAATATAATATCTCGTCTTTTCTTTAAAAGAAAGGAAAGAAAAACACTTAATTATTTTTGTAATTTTAATTCAAAGTTTTATTTTTATTTTATTATAAAAATAATTTTAACCGTATTTTTTAGTAGAATTTCTGATCGTTATTTATTAATCATTTATCTGCTTTATTATTTTTGAATACGAGGGTGGATTGATAAGTTTCCGGCCTGACCAAGAGATGGCGCCACTAGGCCTACCTTGAGGTGGCGTTCTATAGTACCATCCTTAGATAGC
>NC_046664.1:37336286-37352068 GCF_010883055.1 Belonocnema kinseyi | reverse complement strand
CCTTGGAGGAGATTATGTTGAGAAATAAAAAAAAAAAAATTCTTAAAAACGTTGTTTTTCTTGGTCAGGCCGGAAACTTATCAATCCACCCTCGTATTATATTTGCTGTTACCGATTCTTGACGTTTTACCCCAGACTCTTTAGCCTTTTATTTCTTCCTGCGTGTCATTCTAATAAATTTAATTTTCTTTTTTTACCTTTGTTCAAAACTTTAATGTTAGAATTATAGAAAGGTACATTTTCGAAGTATATAACCTTCACTATTTTGACATTTCTTTCCCAATTCCATTGTCGAATTTTCGATCACCGTGCTTCCGCGGAATAGAGAGACAGTAAAAAGAAAAACTTATATACATAGAACTCCATGGATACAAAATATGTGTTGATACAACGTTATTTCAGCCGAGGCTTCAATTGTTTGTTGTTGCTAGTTTATGATTTAGTTATTCTTTTTTCCAACTCTTAAATGTGATACTTTTTAATCAATTAGACTTTGTAACAAAGCTAAAATATTTTTAATTAAATAAAATAATAAATTAAATTCAATTTGTATTAAATTAATCGAAAATTATTTTTCGAAGGGCTATAATAAATCCATGTTGAAATTAAATTCTGAGAAATGAGAACAAGAACATAAGCATTATCATCTTGTTTTTAAATTTATGGAAATATAATTTTCATAAGATTCTTGAGAAAATTTAGAAGATTTTTAAATATTTCAGGGGTGTCGGAAAAGAATCTAGAAAATTTTACAGAACTTGTTTTATTATATAGGATTTTACAAAATATTATGAGAAATTCCAGTCCTTTTAAAAGATGTTTAGAACTTTTAGAAGTTGGGAAGGAATAGGGAAATATCTGATAAATTTTCTAAAATGTTTCAGAGTTTTCAAATATTTGCAATCTATTTAAAATGTCTTAAATTCCTGAAAATATTTCTAACTGATACGAATTTTCCTCAATATTTTCAAATACAATTCCAAATTTTGAAAAATTATCTTACTATCTTCTAAATTTTCCTAGCAATTTAAAGAAAATTTGTTTATTCTCTTGAAAACTTTCGAAATTATTTTCAGTTCTACTAAATATTTCTTGAATTTACCCGTTTTTTTGTTCGTTTTTATTTTGCAATCTTACCAAATTGAAACATTTTACTGTAAAATCTTCTAAACTGTTTTTAGAAATTTTAGAAAACCCGTTTGTTATGTTTAATAACCTTTTTAAATTTTCTCATATAGTTCATTGTTCAAAATAAAAAATTATTTAAAACTTTCACACGAATATAAGGGAAATTCTTTTTTTATTTTTTCAGAGATTCTAAACCTTCTGATTTCTAATCATTATTCAAATTTTTCTGCATTTTTTATTTATTCTGCAAATATTTAAAAATTGTCTAAGATTTTTCAGCTTCTTCTGTGACCATTTTTGAAGTCTTCTAAAATCTTTTTAAATAATTTCCTGAGACTAATTTTTCGAACTAAACAATTATTTTTATTTTTCCTATGAACCTGAAAAATATCTTTCATTTTCGTGAAACTTTACCAAATTTAGAGAAAAACTTTACAAGTTTTAATTATTTTTGAATCGTTTCAAAACTTTTGAATCTCTCAAACTTACCCAAATTTTTTCTAAAATTATGTAATATGGCAAAATTGCAAAATTTTGCTTTAAAATCTTTCAAACCCTTTTTAAAAATGTCACATGAATTTTAACAACTTTTTTTGACACCCTGACAAAATTCAGTTTACCTAAAAAATTTGTAAATCTTGAAAAATTAACAAACTGGTGTGAATTTCCAACATAAACTTCTTTGAAATATAATAATTGTATTAAATAAATATTTTAAATTTACAACAAAAAACACTAACGTGATTCAAAATTGCTAAAACATACTAAATCTTGTTCAAATAATAATAAAAAAAATAAAGCCAAAACGCTAATAAGACCCAAAAGCTTTAAGAGTAGATGAAAGCACAAATTTTTCTGAAATTCAGATACGTTTTCCTAAGATTGTTCTCATTGAAAGGAAGTATTAGCAGATTCAATTTTTAAATGTTCGAATTTAAGATATAAAACAACTTTAAGTAATGAAAAGCCACTCAGATTTTCAACAAAAACAATAAATTCGAAATTTTTTAGATATTTTGATAGAACACTTTGTTTTCAGATAGATATAGATATTAATTTTATATTTGAATTTAAAAATTACCTTATTTCCAACTCGTATATCATTAATAGTCTCCTTGCTATCATTTGTAAAAGACAACTCGATGCTCACCATGACGGAACTAACTAAATGCTGTGATCGAGTAAATCTATACTCAACTTTCAAGCCATGGCCATTAATTTTATTCAACAACTCAAACTTTTTCAGTGGAATGTACGAAGCTGATACTTCTCTAATTTCGTTTGAGGTAATTGGATTTATCGGGGATAGGAAGCCTCCCAGACTTGGTGTCATTATTGGTGTTATTGGTATCACTGTGAACAAAAATATCAATGTACAATGATTTATTCAAAATTAATTTTTAAAAAAGCTAGTAAAGCGAAGAAAAAAATTATATTTACCATCGTCCAAGTCCAAAAGCAAATCAAGATTACTTTTCGGTTTCTCCTTAGTTTCCACTTTCGATGGCTTTTCCTTTTCTACCCTCTTTACCTCAGCTTCACTCTCTTCGGATTCCGATTCTTCGGAGGATTCTAAATCCTCACTATCGCTTTCGCTGGTCGACTCTTCTGACTTCTTCTTAGTTCTCTTTTTGGCCGTCGCGTTTTCAAACTTTTCTGAATCAGATGAATACTCTTCAGAGTCACTCTCTTCATCCGAAGATCCACTGGACGAGGTGCCCGAACTTTGTTCCTCGTCCGAGTCTTAAACAAAAAGGAATGGAAAATGTCACAAAGATTCCAAAAGATTTTACCATTTAAACTGACGATCAAAAATTCCTGATCATTTCCCACGTTGCAAAACATTTTTCACTGACATTAACATTGAAAAAGTCGAATTCTTACAGCTGAAAATATTGTTATTCAAGTAATAAAAATTAAACTGTAAACGAAAGAACTCAAAGTGGAACTCATATTTTAAACTTTTAAAGTAATTAAACTTTAAACCATTTCTATCATTCAACGCTATCAATTTTAATGCTCTAAGTTGAAAAAGAAATTAATGTAAATTTCCAAAACTATATAATTCCAAACAATCTTATCTTTTCGAAACATTACATATTGACTGATTAAGAAAATTTTGTAAGCCGAACATTTTTTAAATTTGAAGTTTAAATTATTTTAATGCTAAGTCATTTCAAATTAATAATTATTCAATAGTGATGCATACATCAGAACCTGTTTTAAGTCTTTTCAAATATTCTCTTAAAATTAATTTAAAAAATAAAAAATCATTACAAATTTTCCCAGGAATTTTATGACATTTTTTTTATTCTTTTGAAACCTTTCAAACTTCTTAAGAAGCTTCTGAATTTATTGTTCAAAATCTGCAAAAATCTATAATTTCTTAAAAAGTTTTCGAAATTTTTTCAAAGAATCAATTATTTTTGTATCTATTCAAAACTTCAATTCATTGTTTACAGTTCAATTGTTATTTTTTTTCATAAAAATTCAACACTTTCACATCAAATAAAAAAATTTTGAATGGAGCAATTAAAATTCTAACACTCAAAGTTTAAATTTAGCCTACTTAAATTTGAGTGATTCAAGGTTTTCTATTTCAAACAATTCAGTTTCTAATTGTTTAGTTTCGTATATTTAATTTATAATCATTAATTTTAAATGAACATTAAAATATTGCTTGATATTTCAAGAGGCCGTATCTATGTTCACCGAAATTCGGTGAGCTTAGAACAAGTATTTTCACTGAGCCCCTAATTTTTTTTTATATTTGAAAATTAATTTTTTTTTTCACTTTTTAAAATTTACAAATTTAAAGCAAAGAATTCTTTCAAGGTTTTAACGATCTCTGCAGTTGGTTTAAAACATATTTTTATATAGAATTTACCCGAAGAATATGTAAGCTGAGAATAAAACCTCTAAACCATTTTCATGTTTAAAAAATAAAAAAATTTTAGCAACATTCATATTTATTTATCACAGACTTCACAAGCTTTCCCCTTTTTCTCATCTTTCCACTTGCATTCGAGCTGAATTAATAAAAACCAATAAGTTAATCCAACTATTTTTGGTTGAATGTTCATTATTTTTTATTGAAAAGTCTATTATTAAATTTTTCGTTAAGAAATCATCTTTCTTATTTAAAAATTATATTATTTGGTTAAAAATTGACTTATTATGTTGAAAATTCACCAATTTGTTTGTTTCTTGACTTATAAATTTTTTCAAATTGAAAATACAACCGTAGAAATTTCATCTTTTTTG
The DNA here is from genome assembly GCF_010883055.1 of Belonocnema kinseyi. NCBI lineage: Eukaryota > Metazoa > Arthropoda > Insecta > Hymenoptera > Cynipidae > Belonocnema > Belonocnema kinseyi. The sequence continues at coordinate 37,347,676 of NC_046664.1, read as the reverse complement.
GTTGAAAACTCTACCGTCTGATTAAAAACTAACCTGCTTCGGTTTAAAATTAACTTTTTTATCGGAAATTTAATTTCGGGTTGAAAATGTAACTTTTTTCCAAGGAAATTCATATTTGCGATTCGAAAATTAAATAATTTGGTATAAAATTGAGCTATTTCATTGAAAATTTATCTATTTTGTTGAAATATCGTATTTTTTGGTATAAAATCAATTTTTTGGGTTGAAAATGCAACTATTTCATTGGAAATTAATCTATTTAGGCAAGGATTCAAGTACTTTCTTGAAAATTCGTCTTTGTTGGTAAAATCCAACTGCTTTTTATTTTTAATTGAAATCTTTTTCTGTGAAAATATAAACTATTACATGTTTCGTTCAACATTCATCATTGTAGGTTGCAAATTCAACTACTTAGTTAAAAATTGGACTTTTTTTAAGTTTATTTTTTGGATAATTACATTTTTTATTTAGACTAGTATACCAACAAAACTAATATCTTTCAATTAATTTATAATTTTTTCAATCTTTTTTTATTAAGAAATAATTCAACTGTTTTTTAGAAAATTCGTCTTTTTGGCTTGGCAATTACACAATTTTGTATAACATTCAACTATTTGCTACAAAATAAAACTTTTTTTTGTAGAATATCCGTTTTTCTTTTAATAGAAAATTAGTTCTCGATCAAAATCTAACTACTTCATTTTTTTTAATTGATCTTTTTTAGTTTAAGAATTCTACTGTATAGTGAAAAATGATCAGAAATGAAAAAAAGGCAAAATCAAAATAATCAAATAAAATTTGGACTAACAAAACGTCCAGTCCTTAAACTATTTTGTTAAAATTTGTATTTTTTTATAGAAAATTCAACTATTTGGTTAAAAATTATGTATTTCTTTGGGAAATTTGTATTTTCTACCAAAAAAGCAGCTATTTGATAGAAAAAAATGTATTTTGTCGACAATCCGTCTTTTTTGGTAAAAAAAACAATTTTCTGGTTGAAATGTAATTGTATGGTTGAAAAGTGATCTGTTTTAGTTGAGGATTCAAGTATTTTGCTGAAAACTCTTTTTTTTTGTTATATTCAACTATTTTTAATTTAAAAATAAATTCTTTTTTGGTTTAAATATCAACTGTTACATTTTTTGGTGAGAATCGATCTTTTCTAGTTTAAAAATTCAACTGTTTGGTTGAAAACGTGTTTAATTTGTTGAGCATTCATCTTTTTGGTAGAAGCAGAATCTTCTGAGTTCAGCGGGCCTAGGGCGCACGTCTGTTGAATCTCGCGTTTCGCGCTCGGATATTTATTCTTTGTAATTGGAATTCTTGAATGAAAGTTTATCAAAAATATCTCTTTTGGGTAAAGATTAAGTTGCTCAAAGCAACAATTGTTGCTCAAAGCTACAATCCCTTTTTCATATATTTTTTCTGAATAAAGAAAAATATCCTACAAGTCTTCTTTAAGATTTTTTTCGAATCTCGCGTCTTTTGGCGTAATATTGGAATTTTCTGCATATAACTTACGATAAATAGGAATAGAAATACATTTTGTAGGATTTTTCAAAAGCCATTTTTTTGTATTTTGCGTCGTTTGGTTCAAAATTTGAATGTTGTGGTGTCATATTTAGAAAAATTCTAATATTTTGTCGCTCATAAATTATAAGAATGTAATAAATTCAATTTGTTTTCGTACCTTTTGTCATTTTTAACAAATTTTTTATTTTTAATGTCATTTTTATAATGAAAACCAAAACTGCGTGTCCCATCAAAAAGTGATTCGTAAGAAATTTGTTTCACTACAAAATGGAACTTTTCATTATTTTTTGTGACATCAACATTAGAATTTTCCATTTTTCAAGAAAATCCAAAAAGTTGTTATAATCATCTTGTACGGCTTTCAAAAAACAATATTTTTCTTATATCGACTTTTTCATAGCCTGCGTCGTTTGGCTTAAAATTTGGATTTTCGATTGATTTTTTAAATCTTATAAATGTTATAACTCTGAGAATTTTCTTTTTATCGAAAAAGTCATTAGAATAAATTGTTTAGCTTTCTAGGTACTATGAATAGGCATAAATAAAATTTCTAAATATAAAAAAATGGTCCCAAAAAAATTTGAAAATGCTCTAACTTTTTGAGTTTACATCCAAAATGGCTGGTTAACGAACTTGTCCTTTCTTTTCGGACCTAAAGAAAGTGTGCGAAAGATCGATTCGATACGTTCATTTTTTCGAGTCATCGTGTTAACGGACGGACAGACGCTTTCGTAAAAACTTTATTTTCGGATTCCGGGGTTCTCAAAACGTGGAGATCCGTTGAAAAACTGTGCTGTCAAATTTCGGACAATTCTAATACTTTCTCAATCATAAATGATGAGAATGTAAAAATTGAGCTGCCTTGTTGGAAGCTTAAGGCCATTTCTAGCCAATTAGCGAAGAAGTTCAGAAATATTTTCGAGAGAAAGTAGAAAAATAGTGGCACCAGCAGCCAATTGTAAGAAAATAATGTGTTTAGTGTCAGATAAAAATGGTGAGTACCATTAATTCACTACTTACCTTCCTCAGGACTACTTTCATCCCCGTAAAAGTCGTCCTTTGGCTTTTTATCCTTCTTCTCCTTCTTTCCACGATAAAGGGTTGTAAATGTTTGCGGAATAATTGGTTCTGCAACATCACGAACCGCCGGATCGGGCGCCGCTTCAGGAAACGATGGAAGAGGACGATATCCCGCACATGGCATATCTAAATAATGTGACAAAGTTCCAAGCTGGAATTGTGATTCCTTGAATCTAGATGTCAAAGTTGGCGCCGGCTTCGGGGAGAGGAATATTTTCTTCGCGAATTGTTGCAGTTTCCTCTCAGAGTTTCCTTCCTCTTCAAAAATGAAAAACCTAAGGAAACGTGCTCTGTCTCTGATATCATAATTCTGGTCGTATTTCGCCAATTGGAAAACGTATTGGCAAAACAATTTAGTCTGACTCGGATTATTCAAAAAGAGCTTCACGGCAAGATTGAGGGTTTGCAACTTTACTATATCCTGTTCATTAATAAAGGTTTTTGCCATCTTTCTGAGCACATCTGGAGCAATCTTTGGCACTCGATCCGAATATTCACCCAACAGCCATAAAATTGATGCCCTGGCTTGTGGAACTGTGATAAAGTCCATTAATTTTGCCATGTGAGCAATTATTTCCTTGTGTTCGTTCGGTTGTGTCTGCAAGAGTTTCTTTATGACAACAACACTCTCAGCTACAACGGCCTCTGAAAAGTAAAGTATTTTTTATTTTTATAAACTAGTATAATTTAATGTTGAAGGTATAAAATGATGAGATAATTCTATCTAGGAAAAAGTGGTGTAACGACATGTCTCGAAAATCTTGCAATTATTGTTGTTAAAAAACTCATTGGCTTTTCCTAACTTAAAGTTGTTTTATATCTGAAATTTGACAGTATAAAAATTAAATCTAGCAATAATTCCTTTTATTAGGAAATTTAAAAAAGTTAATACTCTTGCACGGTCAAATTAAGACTTACAGTAAATTTAATATGTTATTTTAATATAAATGTTTTATTATACAATCATAAAGACTCGAAGAAAACTTAAAACTTATAAAAAATTGTATTACGTTAATTTCATTTACTGAAAACAAGTGTTTTCGAAAAAAATTATCATCAAGTTTCCCCATTTTCAACAATTGTAGGTTATGATAGCGTTTTACACCGTAAATGGGTGTTTTAATCACAAATTATTCGACTACAAAAATAATTCTTTTGAAATAAATTAAGTTCGGTTTTGTTATGGTTTTTTACCGTTTAGCGTTTTTTAAACAAGAATAATTAGATTTTAAAGGTTCATACTTTTTCTAATAATTTTATGTTAGGTTAGCGGTTTATCCGAAAAATTAGTATTTTAAAACAAAAATCATAATTTGAACAAGATTTAGAATCTTTTAATAATTCTGGATTATGTTAGTATTTTCGTCGGAAATTGTTTTTTTTTTTTTTAAATTTTTTTATTGAAAACAAAAAATTATATTTCCAGTACAATTAAAAACTTTGACCTATTTTAATTTATACTAGATTTTTACATCAAAATTCCTATTTTAAAACCAAAGTCATTTTAATTTGAACTACATTTAGAATCTTGTAAAAATTTTGGTTTATGTTGGTCTTTTTAATTTGAAATTGATATTTAAAAAATTTTAAAATTAGATTTCAAAGAAAATTCACAACTTTCAACCATTTTAGGTTATGCTAGCGGTTTACACAAAAAAAAGATATTTAAAAAAATCATCATAATTTAAACAATATTTAGAATCTTTTAATAATTTTATACAATATTAGTATTTTTCGTTGGAAATTGTTATTTCTGATAAAAAACAAAAAATTATAGATTTGAAGAAAATTCACAACTTTGAACCATTTAAACTTATGCACTAGCTTTTTACATAAAAAATTGGAATAATTTAAAACGATAATCATTATAATTTGAAGTAGGTTATAATTATAACAAGATTTAGAACCATTTAAAAATTTTTGATTATATAAGTGTTTCTCATCGAAACTGGTACTTTTTAAATTCATAACTTTTAATCATTTTAGGTTATGTCAGCGTTGTACACCAAAAATTAATATTATAAAACAAAAATCATCATTTGAAGAAGATTTAGAATCATATAAAATTTTCAATTATATGCTAGTAATTTTTGTTGGAAATTGATATTTTAAATTGAAAAGAATAGATTTCAACCAGCCTCCTGTCACCGAGAGTTGAAAATGGCCTATGTGTTGAAAACGGCCATGCGGCGGCGCTAGTAGTAACTTTGTTCCAGTTGTTTTAACTGTTACATGTCTTTTGTGATGTTGAACAGTTACAAACTATTAAAAAAATATAAAGAAAATGGTTTGTTTATGTAATTATTGTGATAATGACTGGGTGGATTTTTCCAATAGTGCTTTTCTGTTTTTTTTATAGAATCATTTCCATTAATTATCGCTCCAGTATGAAAATCAGGTTATAAAAGTGAACTCAAAGAACACCCGAAGACAAAGAATAAAAAAGTTAGAAGCTTATTAATAATTATGAAAGATCTGAGGGGAAATGGTTTCGGTTTTGTTTTCAAAGAATAATTTTAAGTTTTAAAGATTTTTAAATATGGATTAAAAGAATATGGAAGACTTTGGGACCATTTTATTTAATTTGTCAATTGTCAAATTTATTTAATTTGTCATGGAAAATTTTTTAATTATTTTTTAAGAATTTTGTAAAGTTTCACGAAAATGAAAAGACATTTTTTCAGGTTCTTAAGAAAAAATCTTAATAATTTTTTATTGTCGAAAAATTAATTTTACGAGATTATTTTAAAATATTTTAAATGATTTCAGAAATAGTCAAAGATTATTCGGAAAGATTTTAAGGCAATTTTTTTAGTTTTGCAGAATAAATAAAAAATGCTGGAAAAATTTAAATAATTTTTAGAAATTAGAAGGTTTAGAAGTCCTGACAAAATTAAGAAAAAATAATTTTTCTTATATTCGTGTGCAAATTTCCAATAATTTTTTATTTTGAAAAATGAACTTTAAGAGCAAATTGAAAAAGGTTTTTAAACATAAAAAACCATTTCCTAAAATTTCTAAAAATAGTTTAGAATATTTTAAAGCAAAATGTTTCCATTTGGTAAGATTGCAAAATAAAAACCAACAAAAAGTGGGTAAATTCAAGAAATATTTAGTAGAACTTAAAAGAATTGTGAAAGTTTTCAACAGAATAAACAAATTTTCTTAAAATTGATAGGAAAATTTAGAAGATTTTAAGGTAATTTTTTTAAATTTAGAATTTTCGAAAGTGTATCAAATATATCTTGATTCCTTCCTAACTTCTAAAAGTTCTAAACATCTTTTAAAAGGACTCTAATTTTTCATAATATTTCGTAAAATCCTATATTATGAATAAAATTCGTTAAAAAATTCTAGATTTTTTTTGACAAGCCTGAAATATTTTTAAATCTTTAAAATTTTCTCAAGAATCTTATGAAAATTATATTTACATCAATTGAAAAAAGGTGATAATACTTATTTTCTTGTTCTCAATTCTCAGAATTTAATTTCAACATGGATTTATTATAGCACTTTGAAAAATAATTTTCGATTAATTTGAGTGTCAAAAATAAAAAAATATTCCTTAATGTTCTTCCGTTAAGAGTGACATAGAAATTTTAAAAGATTTTAGCTTCATTACAAAGTCTAATTGATTAAAAAAAAAATCACATTTAAGGGTTCGTTATTTCATTGTAATAGAAAACAATATTTTAGGATTTATCATATTCCTTGTCTATCATCTATAGATATAATAATTATATTTATTATATAGTGGCATTATATTTTAAAACGGCAATACAAAAAAATTAGTTCTTTATCACTATATGTAAAAGTGTTTGAATATCCGAGGCTCACACAAAATAACGAAAAAATGAATAAAAAAATCATACATTAGAAAGAAAAAAATTGCTGAATTATAAAATAAATGAATTTTTAAATTCTCATAAATATTTATATTGCTGTAATTTAAGTTTGACGAAATTTAAAATTTCCGATAATAATTAATAAATTATTGATTACTGATTAATTAAATTGTTTGTCTTATTTATAATTCTATTAATAGCTCATAAATTAATAATAAATTAACTATGTTTAGCAGTTCTAAATTTCGAGAATTGAAATATTCTTAGGAATTTAATAATTCGTTTATTTTACAAGTCGGTCTTAAAGTCGGTGAATTTTAGTTCCGGATATTTTTAAATTCGGGATTTTATTTTTTGTTAATTAAAGATCTTGTCGTTATTTGAAATTTGGAAAATTTTATAATTTGATAATAATATATATTTTTGGCATTTTTTTTATTTATTTGTGTATTTGTTATTTATTTTTTAAATATTAAATGATACGTAAGTACATAAGTCTCATTTACTACCTGACTCTACACTATGAAGAAAAAATGATTTTAAAGGGGTTTTCATATTTATTTTGTAATTTGTATGCATTTTTCCTATGGTACTGCATACGTTTTGTAGAACAAAGTTACTACTAGCGCCGCCGCACGACCGTTTTCAACTCTCGTGACACATGTTTTGCATTGAGCAGTACAGTGGAAGTGCCCCGCTGATTTCAACAAAGATTTACAACTTTGAACCATTTTAGGTTATGTTAGCGATTTGCAACAAAAATTGGAATTATAAAACAAAAAAACATTAAAGATTAAAGATTGAAACATTTTCAACAACTTGAGGTTATACTGGTGTGTCTCGCTTGAAATTTGTATTTTCAAACAAAAAATCATTACATTTAAGACTGAGGGTATTTGTACGTCCGGTACAGAATCTTGCAAATTAATTGGAGTAGCTTAAAAGGGGTTAAATGGTGGGTTATGGAAGACCAAATTTTGACCAATTATGCCACGATATAATCGTCCAACTGACCGTACAAATAGACACTTCCTATATTTAAATCCAATGATTTTTGTTTAAAATAATAAAATTTACAATCTTGGACTATGTCTAACTGTGTTCATGTTTTTCGTCGGAAACTAAAATTTGTATTAAAAAACTATCAGATTTCAAAGAATATTCATGGTTTTTTCACAATTTTAGGTTACGTTGGCGTTTTACACCGAAAATTGGTATTTTCAAAAAAAAATCATTATAATTTAAACCAAATTCAATTTTTTAAAAGAATTTTTGATCAGGTGACTGTTTTTCGTATGAAATTATTGGCACATTTAATAATAAATTGTTATATCTACAAATTTCAACAAATTTAGGTTATGCCATTATTTTTAATCGAGAATTGATGATGTTAAACAAAAAATATTAGGTTCAAAATAAGATTTACAATATTTAAACAATAATATTATGTTAGTATTTTTCTTCAGAAATGTGTACTCTTCATAAAAAATGCAACGTTTTGATTGTTTATATACATTATGCAAAAATATATATTTTTTCTGAAGTTAAGGCATTAATATTCATTTTTTAAATTTAAGAATTGCCTGAGAACAAAAAATAACTCACCGTCTCTGTTACTAAGCAATGACACCAATCCATTGAGACAAGTATCGGTCACTTCTTTAATGTTACTTGCACATCTACCAATTGCTTGAATGCTGGCCCCGACAAATTCCTTGTCACTACTCGAAATGTAAGTTTGAAATTCCCTCAATATGACACTAATACTTGTTTCAGTCGCTAAATTCGTCAGAATATCCAATTTGAGTAACTTGATGTGGGTTGGATCTGAAGTTCGTACAAAGAAAGACTTCAAGAAAGGTTCAAACATTCCCTGTAAAGAGTATTAAATACTTGGATTATAAATTGGATTAATATAAGTAAATAAAATTTAGATTTCAGTCTTTCAGGGTGGCCGTTTTAATCGAAAACAAAAATTCTGGTCATTTTCCGGTTATATTTAATAACAATAAATAGTCGACTACAATGAAAAATGTACTCTTCCTTTTAAACAATTAGGCGAAAGCATTTAGAAAATGTTATTTCGCGATATTATATTACATTTTTGTGCAAGTAAAAATTGTTCAAATAATACAAAATTACTTGAAGAGTAAGGTTTAGGCCAAATTTTAGAAAAATTTTGAAAAACTAACAAGAAAATACGATTTTCTAGCATTTTTCCAGTAAAATATATGATTCAAACAAAAATAAGTTGTTTAATTATTAAACGAACAAGTTTAACAAAAATATACATTCTTCAAGTTTATTAAATAGACCATAGGTTTCATAAAATACGCTTAATTTGCAAAAATTCAATAAAAATAGTTGTTTAAGCAAACAAAAATGGTTAAAACAATTTTAATAAATACAAAAACTCTTGTAATTTATTGATTCCTGAGTTTCTATTAAAAAAATCTGAAAAAAAGTAGTATTCAGGACTATATTCCGCAACATTCTTATTGAAATTACATGGGGGAGTTTTTGGGGCACTATAAAAGGTGCTCAGAGGGTTAAAATAAAAAATGAATGCCGGATTCGTATTCCTTGAGAAGTTTTCATGAGTTGCCACTTTTTTCAAAACACCTTTAAATGACTTAAAAAATTATTTAACAGTGTAACTCTTGAATATCAAATTATTTAAAATTAAAGTATTTAAATTTAAAAAATGTTATATTCAAATGCTCAATAATTTCCATATATAAAATGGAAGTTAGGTACTAACACTTTTCAACTGAATAATTTTAAATGAAATCCAGACAAGCAGCAAAATTTAAAAAATTTTACTTATATTAATTTAAACAATTTTAAGCTGGAAACATTAAAAATTGGAAAATTAATTTTTTAAACTGAATACTTCTTAAATTAGAAGTTAAATTATTTTTATTTTAAACTGTTTAAACATCCTTGGAAAACTTTAACATTTTATTTCAAAATATTGAGAAATCTAGAAGTTGTTTTAAATTTTTTCAAATTTAGATTATTTTTGAAATTCTTTAAGAACTTAAATATCTTTTAAAATGAATCGAATTTTCTTACAACTTTTAGAAAATATTTATTGATATCTGTAGAAAGCTATTCGTACCAAAATGTTTTTCAAGAATTGCGAAAGGCTTTCAAGGAAGAAAAACATGTTATTAAGTTTCCTGGGAAAATGGAAAATGATTTTTCATTTGAAATAATTATTTTAATAGTATTTAAAAAGATTTAAAAAGACTTCCAAAATTAGCAAAGGACAATCTGGAATATTTTAAAGAAATCTTTTAAAATGTATAGGATTTTCTAAAAATGATAGGAAAAATTCAATTAATTTTAAGAGATATTTATCGAATTTTCCCTACAATTTAAAAAAAAGCTGTTTATTTACAAAAATTTCTTGAAAATATTCCAGATTCACTTTTAACAATTTTCAAAACCTTTTCAAATATCCTCTTCAAATAATTATTCGAAATGAAAAATCATTGTTTCTTTATTCTTTATTTAATATCTGAAAAAATCTGCTGTGGCTATTTGCACCGAAATTTCGGTACGAACAGCTGAATGTTGTCGATACACACGCTTTGTTTAAATTATTTAAAATCATTTCAAATTTTTTCTACAAATAAAAAGTGTTCAATTGTTATATGCCTCAAAATTCAAGGATTTCACTTAAAAGATCAATATTTTCAAATAGAAAAATTAAAATTTTAATGTTCAAAGTTTAAAAACTGTTCGAAATTAAAACTATTTAAGGCTTTCTATGTCAAAAAATCCATTTTTAAATATTTGGTATTAATTTACTCGTCTTACATGAACAGTCAAATGTTGATCAATATTCAGTAATTGTTCTTTTCCTTAATTAAAAAAATTCAAATTGAATGAGTTAAAAATTGAATATTTTAGACTTAATTATTATGGATTTTTATTTATTATGAAGCTATTTTCATGTTCAAAACAATTTATAAAGTTTCAATCGGGCCTTCATATTTTTTTAATTACCAAGACTTTCAAATTAAAACAGTCAAAGTTTTAACGTTAATATCTGGAAATTCTTAAATTTAGAAAGGATTTATAAATAAATCCTTTTTAAACCATTTTTATTTTATCAACTGTTAATATAAATATTGACAGTTGATAAAATAAAATTTTTTTTATCCCTAATTCTCAACTTCGAACGATTTCATTTCAAATTGTTTAAGCTTTAAGACTGGAATTTGAAATTCTTTAAATTATAAATGCAAGCTTAGAAGAAAAAATCGAGAATTTTGGAAGTAAATTATTTAAAAATTACGCATAGTAAACTGAATGATATCATAATTGAAAAAGATAACAATTCAACTAATTATTTTAAAAAACTGTTACAGTCGAACTTGGACAGATTTTTCTTCTAAAAATTTGTAAAATTCCCGGTCAAAAAATAAATTCACTGTCATTTCCCGGTATTAAAAAATTCCCGGTTTCCCTGTCCAGCCGCCACCCTGGTCTGTGGAACTGATGGTTTGTTATTTTTTAATTTATATTTTCTAGTACATTAAATTACCTTTCGAGTAATTGATATACTGGCGATACAGTGAAGAACAATACTTTGTACTTCGCGATGACTGCGTAACAATCTTATTAATGCTTTCGCAGCTACCATAACTTCACTTCGAGGAGCTGCATGGTGATACAACTGAGCAACAGACATAACAACAGAAGCATTTCGACTTTGCAAAAGAGGCTTCGTATTTCTCAATAACAAACGATGATCTGGATCTAAAGTAAATTTTGGCTTCTTCAAGCTAGACGAATCACTATCAGAATCATAGAAGGAGCGATTCTCAGCATCTTCAAGATCCTGAAAATATTGATAAATCTTTTAATATTTGTCAGGAAAGGGACCATACTTAATTTACGTAACAGTTTTAAGTGGCGGGG
>NC_046664.1:37335657-37336276 GCF_010883055.1 Belonocnema kinseyi | reverse complement strand
GGGGGGGGGTGTCCCCGGTACATTTTGTTACGGTGGGGAGTCCTTCACTAATATACGTATTTTTGGAAATACGCAAAAACTGTCTCCTGAAAATTACATTTTTAGTCGTAAATTTTATTATTTAGTTGAAAATTTAACGATTTTCTTAAAATGAGATCCTTTTTGGTTACGAATTCAATGCACAGTGTGCCTGAACGAACTTTAAAATGGGTTGACAAGAAAGGTCTTATATTATTTTTGGGGTTCGTTCTAGAATTCTTCAGAAACAATTTCCAAACAAAATTAAAATCATTCTTAGAGCCGTTTTTTATTTTTGCTTTTTTTAGTGTCAATTTTTTAAGTAATTTGAAAAAATTAGATTTATTTTCGAAATAAGGTATATTTAAAGTACAAAAATGATATTTAATATTCTTTTTAATACAAATCTTGTAAAATAAGTGTATTTTTACATAAATTTATATACGTTGGTACATTACTAATTATAAGAAAATACACTTATTATTCAAGACTTATAATAAATGCGGCATATGATAGGGAGTATGAAGGTAAGGAATGAGATAGGGTCCGAGCACTTCCCGGTCATAGTTACACTAAGAAGAGGCGTCAGTAAGCGCGGCAG
>NC_046664.1:37323180-37335557 GCF_010883055.1 Belonocnema kinseyi | reverse complement strand
CATACAAATGCAACAGTTTGTTAGAGAATAAAACCAAATTGTTCAAAATGCATCCTTTTTGGTTGAAAACTCAATATTTTTCGCAGAAACTTATTTTTTGTTAAAAAAATTCATATTTTGATATTGAAAAGTCAACTGGAATTTTTTTTTTTATGAAAATTCCACTCTTTTTTTTTGTTGTGATTTTTGTTTGAACTTAAAAATTCATCTGTTTTAAGAGATATTTTATCTTTCTTGGATAAAAATGCAACAGTTAGGTTGAAAAATAAAATCATACTTTTTGGTCAAAAATTCGACTATTCAGCAGAAAAATAACTCATTGTTTCCAATTCTTTTTTTATTGTTGGAAACTGCACTGAAATCTTCTTTGGGTGAAAATTTAACTATTTTTTTGTAGGCTTTTTTTTAATTAATCTCTTTTCGAAGAAATTTCATCTTTCTTAAATAAAAATACGATAGTTTGTTTGAAAATTCAACAATTTTGTTGAAAAGTCATTCTTTTTGGTTGAAAACGTAATATTTTTCGCAGACACTTATTTTTTCTTAAAAAATTCATATTTTGATATTGAAAAGTCAACTGGAATCTTTTTAGATAAAAATTCCACTATTTTTTTTTTAATTATTTTTTATCTTAAAAATCCATCTGTTTTAAGAGAAATTTTATCTTTCTTGGATAAAAATGCAACTGTTTGGTTAAAAATGAAACTATTTTGTTAAAAAGTCATAGTTTTTGAATACAAATTCTACTGTTTTGTTGAAAGTTTAGCTATTGCATAGAAAAATTACTTTTTCTTAAAATTTATATTTTGGTGTTGAATAATGAACTGAAATCTTTTCTGGATGAAAGTTCAAATTAAAAAAAAAAAGTTGTCGTTTTTTAATAAACATAATTGCTATGTTTTAATACAAATTTCATCTTTCTTGGATAAAGAAGTAACTTTTTTATAGAGAAATCCACAATTTTGTGAAAAAGTCATCTTTTTTGCTTAAAAATTCGTCTTTTTGGATTGAAAATTAAATTTTTTCGTAGAAACTTGTTTTCTGTTTTGAAATTTATATTTTAATCGTAAAAAGCCAACTGAAATCTTTTTTAACAGAAAATTCCACTATTTATTGAAAATTAATGTCTTTGATTAAAAATTCATCTGTTTTAGTACAAATTTCACCTTTCTTGGATAAAGATGTAACTTTTTGATAGAGAAATCCACAATTTTGTGAAAGTCATCCCTTTTCGTTAAAAATTCGTCTTTTTGGATTGAAAATTAATTTTTTTCGTAGAAACTTGTTTTCTGTTTTGAAATTTATATTTTAATCGTAAAAAGCCAACTGAAATCTTTTTTAACAGAAAATTCCACTATTTATTGAAAATTAATGTCTTTGATTAAAAATTCATCTGTTTTAGTACAAATTTCATTTTTTGTAATGAAACTATTTTGTTGAAAATTAATATATAAAATTAATAATTGCTTATGTATTTGGTTGAAAATTTCAATGTTTAGTTGAAAAGCCTTTTTTTAGTTTGAAATTAATTTTTTACCTGAAAATTTAATTTTTTCATTTTTTAAGATTGACCTTTTCAGTTCAAAGTTTTCCTTTTTTGGTAAAAAAATTATTTTCTTGGTTTAAAATTTCATTTGTGTTAGGTCAAAATGCATCAGTATCATTGAAAATTAATTTTTTGCTGAAACTTCATATTTTTTGTTTGAAAATTCTATTTTCGTAAAGAAAATTCGAGTTTTTGGTTTTAAAATTCTTTTTTTTTTTTAATAAATTTCATCTTTATTGATTGATCACTCTTTTGTTGGAAATTTATTTTTAAAGGTTGAAAATTCAACTCTTATGTTAAAAATTTAATTATTACGTTGAAAATTCAAATATTTTGTTAAGAAGAAATCTTTCATAGTAGAAAAGACTGTTTTTTGTTTAAAATAAATTAATAAATTTGAAAATTTTAAATTCGTATCTGAAATACTGTTTTATTCCGTTTAGAAACTAAAAATCCGTTACGTAATTTAAGTACGGGCCCAAATAAAATCGCTTGAGATGTAAAAAAATAGCGAATAACCTACATTCTGATTTGGATTAACAAACTGAGTCCTAGAGTACCTCGTGAGCATATTCACAATGACTACTTGTCCCCACTCGTCGACATCCACTAACAAATTGCACAATTTCCTATAATTCTTGTGTATTAGATCTATTCGCTCTGGACAAACTTCCTCAAAGGCCATGACTGCTGAGCCAACTACGAGTGTCGTTTTGTCTGATAGTAATTTTTCTAAAACACTGATAAGTTCATCTTTCTGCTCGGGATCTAAGGAGTACAATTTTGGAATCGCGTGAGCAGCCGTTTTTCGAACATAAGGAGACATATCGCTGGCTGAATCTTTAATAGAAAGCATGACAATTGGAACGATCATGGCTACTCTTATGCTGGAAAGAACTCTTAATGCACTGGCTCTTATAAGCTGATTCGGATCCTTCAATGCCCTTTGAAATGTGGATATTGATAATAGAGCAAGATCCTGTTGATCCTCTGCATAACGAACTAGATAAACGTAAACTAATTTTTTTACTTCTATATTTTTAGACACGACGTTCTTTACTACTGATGGAAATAAGTCGGAGGCGTCTCTTCCTTTTGCTACCATCTGAAAATATAATTGGTAATGAATGCTGTGAAATAAAATTATTTTACTTGCATAATTCTAAAAGAAAAGATTCCTTAATGGTGTAGTCTAGTTGGTTGGATAAAAAAATAGGCTATTTTTGCGAATTTTGTGTGAGCATGCTATGCAAGATGATAAATAATATCTTCAAATATAAAACAAAAATTTTTTAAATTCATTTTTTACAAGTTTTGTATACAAAATCCGTATTTGAACGGAACGCCATAATTTTGAGGCAAGTCGGCAGCCATATGATATCTCGGCAACGGTTTATCAAAAGCAAAAAAATCAAAGTGCTTTAGATTTGATATGAAAGTGGCTACAAAATGACCTAAGAATATTAATTTTCATCAAATTTGGTTAATTTTATTCAATAAAAACGAAAATAATCGAAATTTTTTTTGTTGCTGTTTTTTGTAAAAAAATATAGTAAAAATCCAAATTTTAACATGATAATAGGTCATTTTATGAGTACTTATGTGTAGAATGTGTGCTCAAACTTTCAGAAGGATCGGCCCACTGGTTCCGGAGAAATCGTGTGGCCAGTTTCTCAAAATGTTGTTTTGAGAAAAACGCGTTTGAAGTGTACACTTATACTGCTCAGATTTTCATAAAAATTTAATACCATATTCTTAAATTCATATAAATACGAAAAATGTGAAAAAAAAAATTTCCGAGAGTGACCAAGTAGACTACACCCTTAACAAAAAATTTCTAATTTTTTCTAATTTTCATAGATAGAAATCTAAATACTTTGAGATTTTTACCAAAAGAGGATAAGTATAAGGAACATTCGAAATTAGTATACTTTTTTGGTAAAAAAATAACAGTAGAAATGAGGAACAGAATGTAAAGACCTGAATCATTTTTCTTTGGAAAACCACCCTACAGTAGATGGGAAAAATTTCAACAGCATTTAACTGCATCAGTTTCCAAACATAAAAAAAAATTATCTTTTTGAAATAAAGCTTAAAAAGCCAATGAATATTCTTATATATATGTATATATATATATATATATATATGATTTCACAAAAATCACAAAAGCTTAAATTTGTGATATTTTTTTTAATCTCGTATATTCTGTGAAATTAATGCAATTGGTATTACGAAATATTTAATCTTTACAGCATTTAACATGACTTGTGATGACAGAAAAGTTCTCCTTAACACAAGAGGCAAACTTTTTTTCGGATTAACAATTATTGTTTTTGTTCTCACACATTAATTAATTATAAAATTCTAATGAAACTTCATAACAAAATATAGTATCATTGTTTAAATCTTATGCTAACAAAAATAAGGAACATTTTTTGCCAGTTTTTCAGTTAATTAAGATTATTTACTGCAAATCATTATTTCCTGTAGGATAGTTTCCCCTAATTTATTTAAAAGTACAATTTACCCCAATTATACGCTTCATTGCCTCTAGTTTTAACCCATCTTTATTGCTGTCCAACATTTGTTTCAAGTCGTCGTGCCTGCGCAAAAAGAAATCATTAATATAATTAAAATTTATCATTCAGAATGGTCACTATCTAGTCCGAGAAATAAGGAATGAAAGAAAATTAATCAGTTGTCAAGAAAAAAACAGGAATTTTTCGATTTTAAATAAAAGAAAATGTCTAATACACAGAAATCTAAAATTATACAATTATGAATCAGGATTGCTACAAAATCCCAATTTCGAAATTCACTTATTTTTTCCTGACCCATTTTTCATCTTCTCTGATAGTTATTAATTAAACTTTCAGGTATGAAAGAAGTCTTACATCTAGTAGGTCAATAATGTTAATGTAAAAAAAGGAAGATCTTACGCAAGAAATTTTTGTATAAAAAACAATGGTACATCCACATGTAATAAAACTTAGAGGTACTGTATTTTCAACGAAATAGATAAACTTTTGACCATATAGTGGATTTCACAACCAAAAAGTGAATTTTCAAAACAGAAGATTAATTTTATATCAAGAAAGATCCATTTTCAACAAAATACATGAAGTTTTAACTAAAAAAATCAATTTTAGGTTAAAAGAATTAATTTTAAACGAAAAAAACGAATCTTAAAAAAAAGTTACGTTTTCAACCAGAGGTAAAGTTTTAACCAAGAAGATTAATTCGCTAACAAAAGGCGGATTTCCAAAAAAATACATAAATTTTCACAAAAATAGTTGAGTTTTCAACAAAAAAAAAATTAATTTTCAAAGAAAAATGTATTAGTTGATATTTTCATAAAAAAATATTTTTACTTTCTATTAAAAACAGTGAAATTAATCTAAAGAATACAAAAACTCAGCAAACTAGTTGAATCTTCAACCAAAACAGATTAATTTTCAAACTTTCAAACAAAAATTGAATGACTGCATTGAAAAAAATTCTAATTAAAATTATGAATCTTCAAGATAAAAAAATGAATTCTTAATGAAAACTGCCATAGTAGATATTTCCATAAACAAATATTTTAATTTACAATATAAAACCGTGGATTATAAACAACTTATACGAATTTTTAACACGATAGTTAAATTTTTTCCCAAAACACATAAATTATTTAATTGATTAATTTATGATTATAATATTAATTAATTATTAATTTTAAAAAAAGGAATTGTCAGCAAAATAGTTACAATTTTATCCACGGAAATGAATTTTCATCTGACATAGATAAATTTTCACAAAAAATGGAACAGTTATATTTTCAATTATTAACCAAAAAGATATACTTTCCACTAAAAATGGAAGTTAAAGTTTAAGTTAAAAAAATAATATTCAATTTAAAAAAAAGGACTTTCCAGCAAAATATTAAAATTTTTAACAAAGTAAATTATTTTTTCACCAAAAAAATAACTTTGAACGAAGAAGATTAACTTTCTACCAGAAAACATGAATTTTTAACAAAAGAAATG
Source organism: Belonocnema kinseyi (assembly GCF_010883055.1). NCBI lineage: Eukaryota > Metazoa > Arthropoda > Insecta > Hymenoptera > Cynipidae > Belonocnema > Belonocnema kinseyi. Next base: position 37,329,983 of record NC_046664.1, on the reverse strand, counting down.
AAATTTTAGCAAAATAGTTCAAATATTATCTATAGAAATAAATTTGCAACTAAAATGATGAATCTTCACAAAAAAAAGCAATTCGTACAGTTTTCTAGCTAAAAGATTGAATTTTAACCAAGAAGATTAATTTTCTATAAAAAAGACGACTTTTTAAACAACAAAAAAATCAATTTTCAATTAAAAAAGGTCAATTTTCAACAAAAATTAAATATTTACATTTTTAGTCAAAAATTTAATTTTTAACAAATGAAAAATTAGTTTTCACCAAAACATTTCAATTTCAAACCAAAGAAATAAAATGTTAAACAAAAAAGATAAAATAGTCACCAAGAATGTCAATATTCTGCCAAAAAATTTTAATTTATACAAAAAAGTTCATTTTCAACCAAATAGTTGATTTTTCTAAACCTTATTGAATTTTTAACCAAACAGTTGAATTTTCAATAAAAAAGAATGACGTTTTAACAAAACAAAAGATTTTCTAAATAAAAAGGTAACTTTCAAACAAAAATTGAAACAAATGCCAACTAAAAAAAATAATTTGTAACTAAAACTATGAATCTTCAAGATGAAAAAATGAATTCTTAATCAAAACTGGCATAGTTGATATTTCCATAAAAAAATATTTTAATTTACAATAAAAAACCGTGGAATAGAACTAAATTATACGAATTCTTAAAACACTAGTTAAATCCTTTACCAAAACACATAAACTTGCAAACAAATAGTTTAATTTTTAACAAAACAGATAAATTATTTATTAAAAAGAGGAATAGTGAAATTTCAGTTTACAAAATTAATTATTAATTTTTAAAAACGAATTGTCAATCCAAGGAAATGAATTTTCATGTGAAAAAGATAAATTTTCACAAAAAATAGAATAGTTATATTTTCAATTATCAACCAAACATCCAAATAGTTCATACATTATCTATAAAAATGGTTTTGAACTAAAATGATGAATCTTCACAAAAAATTATTTCTTTAAAAAAGGCGACTTTTTCAAACAAAACAAATCAATTTTGAACAAAAATGAAATAGTTTCATCTTCAGTCAAAAAATTAATTTAAAAAAAAAAGAAAAATTAATTTTCACCAAAATAGTACAATTTCCAACCAAAGAAATAAATATTTAACAAAAACGATAAAAATACAAAACAAAACATAATTTCAATAATAATAATAATATCGATGAAACAATATAATACACACTACAAAAGAAATGAAACAGGGACAGGGGCGTGAATGGATATAAACTTAACCTCAAATATAATTCATTGAATAGACAATAGGTTAAAAATGATATATTATGAACTACCATGTATTTACAATTTTTCTAATAATCTTACTTTTTGTAATCAGAGTGAAAAAATCCTCCAGAGGCAGGATCCGTGCCCAATTCCGGTTCTCCAGCGCTGGAGGGTCTATCATTGCTGTAAGACCCTCCATTATTCGACATTGTATTTGCCGCTGCGGTTAACATTTTGTAAAAAAATTATCTCTCTCACATATATAAAATCACTTATAACTTTTTTACACATCAAAGCATACTATGTTCACGTAAATTAATTCATAACATTTGACAGACAGCTGCGATTACTCTTCCAAGAATCCAGAATCCACATCACAACTTATCACAATCACAAGATCTTGAATATTGAATATTATATAGATAAGAAACTCACCTTGAATGAAAGGACTGTTTACTTATTTTTACCTTTCACATTATTTTTTTATTAAAATAATTTGCAATAGTTTTGGTACATCGATGTTAATTAATTTGATATTTTGATTCATTAAAAATGATATACTGAGTAATTTAATGCCAATTTCAATATCTTTGCCAATTCCTTGAAAATTATGATTTTAAAGTATCAATCGCAGAGAGGGCGCATCGTATGCGATGAATAATTACAGAGCTACTTTCCTTTCTATATATTTCTCTCCGTGACTGTCGCTACCTTTGACAAATAGCAATATTGTGTCAAACTGTGTTTCTTAAATATTTTCCAGTACGTTTCAAGACTGCTGGTGATTTTTTGATAATACTGCAAAAATGGTAAGTGTTTTTATTTTATATAATAAGATTTATTACATTTGATACTTATATTTGTTATAACGGTACTTTTTTTAAAACTACTCATCTGCTCCATTATTGACTGCTGTTATTGACGCTTCGGCGAGTATGTTTTGTTCAACTTAATAATCTTTGTCAAACTTGATATTGTAAAAATATTGATTTAATAAATAATATTACACTTCACGTTGCCTGTGTCTATTGAAAGCTAACGTTATTTTTAATAGCAACATATTTTTAATTTTCTCGTTCCATTCGACTCCCAGTTTTTAAAGAAACACGTTATTTAGAAGAAAGATACCGTTAATATTAGAATCCGTAAATGTGTTCTGATATTTTTTATAAGTTTAAACATCATTTCGAACGTGCGTGGAACGCTTTTTCACATCCCGGTACTTTTATTTTCTACCATTAGAAATATAACCAATTTAAAAATCGATTTCGTAGGTCAGGTGAATTGAAAATAATTAAATTGATTCAAACTTTTCGTCACATAGTGTGGCCTTCATCAGTTAATGTTATTAAATCTCTGAAAATTGCATAATTTATTGTAGGTACGCAAATTTACAATTGAAGGTGTGCTTCTCTTGTTAGCATCGTAGTTGTAAAATTATTTAATTTTTAATTTAAATCAAAGTAAAAAATGTCAAAGATGTCAAAAAACATTGTGATCAAAGAACTCTTTAAAAATATTTTTTAGTGACGTCGATGTAATGAAAAAACTTTTTACAATTGTTTTTTGTAAAAATACCGTTAAAACAATGATTTTGTATGAAATAAACATATTTATTATATTTTTTGATTTAAAAAATTAAAGTTAAATGTAAACGTTTTTTATTATCATTATGAATTATACAATATGTAAAAGCAAAATATTCAAATATTCTTTTACATCATTTTTTTATCGGCACCTAATTAAATTTTAAATTACTTATTTCAACGATACGTGCTAATGTTGATGACAAACCGACTTGAAATGCAATAAAACTGCAGTTTGTATGTATTTTATGAAATAAATTGTGCAATTTTATTGTTATATTAAGTGCGGTAGGCAAGGCAAGTATACAATTTTACAGTTTATGCTTGAGAGCAGGAGTTTTAGTCTCAAAAGCTATACGTTTAAATGTATTGAAAGAAATTAAATGCAAAGGTTTAAAAAATTCAATGATATATTATTCTAAAATTAAAAATTTAACTGGTTAATAATTGTTATTATTTATTAAATTGCTTAATTTTAATTGAAATATTGCAACATAGCTCATTCTTAAATATTTCAAGAGTATTTTTTATTTATATTTATTTACGCAAAAAATAATAAATGCTAATAAACAATGAAAAAATAATCAACCGAATCCATTTAAATTAGTCAGTTTATACGGTAAATTGTAAACGTTATTAAAAAATTTTCATTAAAATTTCTCCTGAGGTTTCTGTTATCATTAGAAATTATTTGTGTGAAAGTTAACGTTTTTTCCTTCAAAATGACACTGTATTAACTATACGAAATTATCAAACACATTGAAGTTAAATAATGATTCAAATATTCTTTAAAAAAAATGTCAGCGAAGAAAATTTAATTTAAAAATGTATACTATGGTAAGAATACAAATTGTCAAATACATTAAAGTTGACAAATTATACTTTTTTTAACTTTTTTTATTGAACCCTTGTATAAAATTTTCTTTTCCATTTTAAAAATTGTTTTAAAAAAAATTCCGTTTTTCATTTTTAATATAAAATGTGCTGAATTTTCTGTTACAATTAACAATTATTTCTGTAAAAGTAATTTTTAAAAAATCAAACTAGAAATTTTTATTTTGAAATAGCTGAAAAATTTAAATGTATGTATCCAATTTTGATGTATGTTGTGATGTATTTTTAAAAAATAATTATTAATTCAGAATTGAAAGCTTTTTAAGTTTTAAGCAAATGTATTGGGCGATTTCGAATTTTAAATGTTCCAAATCAAAATTATTTAGAATAAATATGTGAATGTTTGAAAAAGGTGAATATTTTCTGCTGAATGGAAAGATATTGAACTTATATCATAAATAAAAAGTTCTATAAATTGATAAATTCTGCATCAAATTTTGAAAATTGGGGAATTTCATTATTAAAAATGAGTTGAAATTGTATAATTTATAATTAAAAGCCATCATTATTAAACATTTTTTAAAATTAAGGAATCTCGAAATTGTATGATTTCAGATTAAAATGTCAATAGGATAATTTCAAAACGTTCAAAATTTAATAATCTTAAATTAGAGTTTTTAAAATGTTTGGCCATTGAAATAGCATTTTTTATAATTAAAAGCGTTCAAAATTCAATAAATTAAAATTGGAAACTTTTGAGTTTATTCAATTTTGTATTGAAGCAATTAAAATTTTACAATTTGAAATCAAAAACTAAATTGAGTCTTTCAAAGTCACAGCTTCTGAAACTCTAGAATTTTGAATTATTATTACAACAAAGTTTTTAATTAAAAACCTTTTAAATTTAATTATTCTAAAAAAACCTGCAAAATGAAGTAATTTTAGATGGGAACCATTACAAATAAAAAACTTCTCTACCGCAAAGTTGCAAATTAAATGAATCTGAACTACATTTAAAAATGAAAAAAATTAATTACCTAGAATTGTGAATTTTGTACATTTTACCCCTACAAAATTTCAATTTTTTAAGGTAAATTTAAATTTCCTAAAAATATAAAAATTTCAAATGGTTAATTCTAGCTCTCAAAATGCAGCCATTTAAATTGAAATTTAAAAATTATAACTTATAAAATGAAGAATTTAGAATTTAGCGTTCAATATGAAAATTCCAAGCACTCAGAATTAAAGAAAATATTCAATTTTTAAATATTTTTTTTCCAAAACGTTTAAATAATAATCGGACAGTTTTAAGATATTCAATTTTGACCATTTTTGATATTGCATAATTTTAAACAATTCAGTTCGAAGTAATTTTTTTAAAGTTGAGTTTTTAATGTACAATATTTTGGAATATTTTGAAATAGAAAATAATTCAGTTTACAATGCTTAGTTCTAAAATATTCTTACTTTTAAGGCTTGAATTTCACCAATTAATTTTTCTTTCGTACTTTTAAAACTGATACTAATTAATTAAGAATTAAAGTGAAATTCAAAACTAAATATTAAGCTTTATATTCAGGAGGATTGAAAATTTAAATTGTTGAATTCATTAAGGCTGTTAATTAAAAATAATTATACAATATTAACAGGCAGCTCCTCAATATAAATCTAGAATATTTTAGGATGGTCGCTGATGAACAAAAACCAATTTTCAGTAATTCCCCAGTTATAAATATTTTTCTAGGTAAAATCTGTAGACGAGCCTGCAAAATGGCCGAAACGGGATAATTTTTTCTAATGAAACATTTTTCCCCTCAATTCAGTAACACTTCAACCCGGGACTAGGCTTTTGTTTTATCTTTAAAAATGGTGATTTCTATTTTTCCGAATATTTTTTCGCTCTCCTGAAAAAGTCCGATTTTGTTGGTTATCTAGTTATGCGTACTGGCACTCTTTAAACAAGAGCCTTTTTCTTTTTAGACAAAAATATTCACTTTTGTGTATACGATTCAAACCAGTTCAAATTTGAATATTTCCACTGTTTTAGTCTTCCAACAAAATTTGCGACATAGAAGACGACGTGAAGGATGCTCTTAAAAAGTTTCGTTTCCGTAAAAGTCAAACGAATGCAGCTCTTATACGTAAGTAATTTCATATTAGATCAATGGAATATACCCTTATTAAGGCCATGTAATAATGATCCTATTCCTTATTTACCGACATTTTTTCACAACATCTTACGTCCCTATGAAAAAAATATATCAAGCTGAAAACTTAAGAAATTAAATAAAAGGTACTATGGAACATTTATATGATTATACTTTTTGAAAATTTTTATTCCTAGAAAATTAGGATCACACCAGGCCTAGGATTCACGCGACTATTGACACTTTTTTTAACGATGTAACTATTTTGGAATAAAATTACACTACTATTTTCTGAAAATCCTGGTTAATGTAAATATTTTTTTTATTACTTTGCGTTTGAATGTCCATATTTTCAAATTTCTGCGCTAGATGGACTTTAGGAAACTTCCAAGATTTTCTAAAGAATTTTAGGGTAACCCTTAAACGGCCAAAACGCCACTACCGGGACACTGCTATTCAACGGCCAATAACTAAGACTATTCAACACTAGAAAAAATTAAGACACATATATTTTTATTGCTTAAGATCTCCTCTTTCCGACGGTGCCAATGAAATTCCTCAAAAAATTTATTTATTATCCGAAAATGCAGTTTAAACAAAAAAAACGTGATTTTTCGTGCCTATTTTTTTTGTTGTGAACCATTTTCCAAAGCTTTTCGAGTCTGTAATTAACCTGGAATCTCACTAATCGGTGGAATAAATGTCTAAACTTTGAGAATCCATGGTTCAAAGATCGATTTTTCGTTTTAGTATTTTCAAAATGGCGTCTAAATGGCAAAATTTTTGTGAAAACATTCATGAAATTTTTTACAGTAAACGATGCACTTTTCGGAAAAATCATCAAGAATAAAACTTTTTATTTTTGACAAATTTTCCGAAAATCGCATAGTTTTTCAATAAAAAATTTCCAACGACTCTGTAACCTTTATTGCACTCTGACATCAAACCACACCTTCACCGCATTGTCATCCTGGGAATTTTCGA
>NC_046664.1:37302079-37323080 GCF_010883055.1 Belonocnema kinseyi | reverse complement strand
AATTACAGACTCGAAAAGCTTTGGAAAATGGTTCACAAAAAAAATAGGCACGAAAAATCACGTTTTTTTTTTTGTTTAAACTGCATTTTGGGATAATAAGAACATTTTTTGAGGAATTTCATTGGCACCGTCGGAAAGAGAAGATCTTAAGCAATAAAAATATATGTGTCCCAATTTTTTCTAGTGTCGAATAGTCTTAGTTATTGGCCGTTGAAAAGCAGTGTACCGGTAGTGGCGTTTTGGCCGTTTAAGGGTTAAATGAAACCGCATGAATTTTTAATGGACTTCTAGAGATTTCTGCGAATTTTATGGGGTCTCAAAGGATTTTAAATTCCTAAGGAATATTTCAATGCAGTTTTACGGTATTTAAAAAATGTCAAGGGCTTTCAAGATAAATGCCATAAGATTATAAGGAATTTTTATAGTTTTCAACGAATTTACAAAAATTGAAAAGTTTTTCAGTGATTTTAGAGGATTTAAACAGAATTTAAGGGTTTTTAATATATTTCAGTATATTTCAATGGATTGCAAGGGACTTTATCAGATTTTATGGGATTTTATGGGATTTTACAGGATTTTAAATATATTTTTTAATGAATTTTGAAGGATATTACAGATTTCAAAATATTTTGCTTTATTTTATTCCATTTTTGTAAGATTATAGAAAATTTCAAGAAATATAAAAATTTCTAAAGGATTTCAACTGATTTCGTAAGATTTCAGAAGATTTCCAGGGATATCAGAGGATTTGAACAGAATTTAAGGGTTTTTAATAGATTTCAGTGGTTTTCCACGGATTAAAAATATTTTAAGGGATATTATAAGGGATTTTTTCATGGGATCTTACAAGATTTCAAAGATTTTTTAATTTTTTAAAGAAATTTTGAAGATATTACACATTTCAAATTTTTTACAGGATTTATTCGATTTTTGTGGGATTACTAAGGGGTTTATAAGATTAAAGGGATTTTATACATTTCAAGGGATTTCAAAGGCTTCTAAAGAACCTAGGGCATGTAAAAAGATTCCAATTATATAAAATAGATTTCAAAGAATTCTAACGGATTTCTAGATAACTTTAGAGAATATGTGAAATTAAAGGTAATTTCAAGGAATTTCTAATGATTTTTACAGATTTTAGGGCCTTTAAAGTATTCATAATATTTCGAAAGAAATTATATGATTTACAGAGATTTCTACGTAATTCAAAGGATATCAAAAGATTGTCGAATTTTTCAGGAATTTTTAGAGGATCTCGAGAGATTTCCGAGGTTCTTAAAGAATCTCAAATTATATTTAAAATCTTTTAGGGTATTTTAAAAGATTCGAAAAGATTTCACGATATTTTATGAGAGATGTATACTTTATAACAGATTTCAAAAATAGTTAAACCCTCCATTAAACATTTTTAAAAAATTGCGTTCCATTATTATCTACTTTAAAAATGTTCCTTAATGCCTTTTATGGGTCAAAATATCTCAAGTGTGCCACTTTTAAATCTATGGTGTTATTTTCAATCAATTTATACAGTTTTCGATCCGTTTTTATATCAAAATAACTAATAATTGTTTGTTTTAAACAATTGAAAGTTAATTAAATTTCTCCGCTTGTGAAAGAATTCTTCCACGTGCCAATAGATTCTACAATCTCTTCCGAAAATTTGGGTGAAAAAAAAGTTTGTATTTTGCAGTAGTTCAAAAGTTATTGATTTTTTTGTGACTACACTCCGACCTCCAGCGCCTAATCGAGCACATTTGGACGCGATAATTTAATCTTCAACAAAGTATAGTGACATTTTCAACCAAGAAAATTCATTTTCTACAAAAAAAAATTTGTTTAACAGATCGGTTCAAAACTTTAAACCTAGTAGTTAAATTGTAAAAAAATGAATTTTCAATAAAAAAATTAGTAGTTGATATTTAAATTGAAAATCTCCATGATTTTAAATACCATCTATTAAATTTTTTTATTAAAAAATCATCTTTTTTGGTTTAAAATTTAACTACTAGATTGAATGTTTGAACTGATTTGTTAAAAAGAAAATACTTTTTTGGTAGAAAATTAATCTTCTTGGCTGAAAATGCATCTTTTTGATAAAAAATAGCTATACCTGATAGATAACACAGCCACACAAAAAAAAGTGTGCGTATCAAAAATCACCCATCACGTCATGGTTGAGCCATAACCTCAAAAAATGACGAAAAATCATGCACTGAGGCAAATAAATTTCAAAATAATGCCAGTGATGCAAATTTTCACTTCAAAAACATGTCGACAACTGTGAAGGATCAACCCTTGCCTGATATCAACTTATTTAACATAACTTTATCCAACAGAACCTGACCTCACCTAACCTGAATTAACAGAAATTTATTGAACTACACGTAAAGCTCTGGAAGCATATTTTCCCAGTAGCAAATGTATGCTACATCGAATGGGTCAAGTCGAGCCTAACCTAGAAATAAATCTAACCTAGTCTAACCTAAACTCACGAAACACAATTAAACTGATTGTGTTGTCCCGTTGTGTTTGCGGTACCGTTTCATTCAGCTTCGGCTTAACCTATATAGAGGTTTCACCTATCCTAACCTAACAAAACCTGACCTAACCTAACCGATTATGCTGGCAACCCTGTTCTTACGTACTTTCATATTTTGACATTAATAGCAGTAAATGTCTGGAGTTTCGTAACCGCTTGTTGCTGTGTCTGTAACCAGGGCACCTCCACGTGGTGACGGTGGGCAACGGATCCACATTGGCTGAGTCCCTGGGTAAACGGCGTTCATGCCGTCATGGCAGACACAGGTAAAAAGTGTATTACGATGCAGGGAAAAACCCCAGTATCGGCGTCTGGTCAGGGTGGGAAAGCAGGCTCTCCGACGTCGTCATCATGCAACCGTAGCTCTTCATCAATGGATCACTTAGTTGGTGTAGAGTCTCATGCTACAAGGAAAAAAACCGCGAGCATTTCTTAATCGCATGTCTGCAAGAATAGCTCAGATTCATTCTGTTACATTTGCAGTAAATATGAAGTGAGCAGTTTGCGAAAATCAATCAACGAGGAAGTGAAGTCTTTACGAAAAGTGTTTTGACCGTAAATTGCTGCACCAAGAAACAAAATGGTTTCCTCACGTCATTTACAATTCCTGCAGACTTATGTTGTATCGTCTAAAAAATTCAAACAACAAAAAGTACCGCAAGTACTGTATACCAACCACATGGAAAAACCCGTTATTGTGAAGGACTGCTACTTTTGCATGAATTCCGTCAAAGGGTTCAACGCCAAAAATAAAAATAACATTTCGTACATTAATGTGTGCACAGTCACAAGAGCAGTTGAAATCAATAAAAATACACGCCAGACTGATATAAGCGCTTTAGAAGGTGATAGAATGGAAGTTGAAAGTCAACGTCATGGAGACGGTAGTGAAACCAGTGATCGAACAGAAAATAGTTCTGATGATTCTGATGAAAATGACGAATATGGCGTGCATAAAATGAAATTGAAGGTTCCAATATTAGAGTCGCAACTAGAACTGAATGCTTTTATTAGAGATCTAGGGTTACCGAAAGACGGCGCTGAATTTTCCGCTTCATTTATAAAAAGAAGAAATCTTCTAGAGCAAAAGACAAGTTTCATTCTATCGCGACAGAGGCAAAGAATTCAGAAAGTTTTTCGTTTAATACGAAGAGACGTCTTTAGTGTACTGCACTGACGTTAACGGACTAATGAACCACTTGAAGAAAAATGTGTACAGAGACGAAGAATGGCGACTTTTCACTGATTCGTCAAAACGCAGCATTAAGGTTGTTTTACTGCATAACACTAATACTTGCGCTCCTATCCCTATAGCTCACTCAACGGTCATTAAAGAAGAATATAACAATGTTAAAATGCTTCTTGGAAAAGTTAATTACACGAATCACAAATGGCAAATATGTGGTGATCTCAAAATCATAACAATGATATTAGGCCAACAATCAGGTTTCACGAGAGAGCTATGCTTTATATGCCTGTGAAATAGCAGAGATCGAGCCAATCATTACAGCAAAAAACATTGGCCTTAAAGAGATTCATTCAAACCTGGTTCTCATAATATCATCAACCAAAGCCTCGTTGATCCAGAAAACATTTTACTACCACCCCTCCGCATAAAGCTTGGGCTCATGAAGCAATTTGGCAAGGCGTTAGACAAAGATGGACAATGCTGTGAGTATATATCCCTTAAATTCCCTAATGTTTCAGACGCTAAATTGAAAGAAGGAGTCTTTGATGAACCACAGATTCGAATATTGACAAGAGATACTAATTTCGTGAGCCACATGACGAAAATTAAAATGGACGCTTGGGAAAGTTTTAAAGCAGTAAACGCAAATTTCCTGGGTAACAAAAAAAAGTCCAGACTACGAGAATATTTTTGCGAAAATGATAAGAAACTACAAAAAGTTAGGCTGCTTGATGAATTTAAAACTTCACTTTCTAGATTCCCATCTGTATAAGTTTCCAGAAAATGTTGGTGATTTCAGCGAAGAACAAGGGGAACGTTTTCATCAAGTGATGGAACAACGATATCAGGGTAGATGAGACGAGGTCATGATGGCTGATTTTTGCTAGATGTTGAAAAGGGAAGCGAATGTAGGTCTTAAACGTAAGCGTAACCCTTTGCATCGTTCCTTCGAAGAAAAAAGGACACGTTATAGCAGGCAGAAAATAGACTGAAGTAGGTCTATAAATCAATTTAATTACGATAAAAAGGAAGATAAAATGTAAACACGAAAGATAGTATAAATATATCCCTTAAGTTTAAGAAAAGCAGAAAGAAAAAAATTTTGAATAAAACTCTTATTCATTTGCATGTTTAAGTTAAGTTCTACATTTTAATTGATACAAACATTGTCAGTTAAATTGAAATGGGGTCAATTCTACTTGTAGTTCTAAGTTTCTTCAAATGAGTAATGTGCGTCTAAATTTTTAACCACCTGTAGTTCAATGAAATGAATTTTATTGTGTTACAACGGGAACTTAATATAGGAAAATTAGGGTGATGGGTGATTTTTGATACCGAATTTGAATTCAGCGCCCCAAAATCCATAGGACGTGTATCTTGTTACCAGATCCGCACACTTTTTTTTGTGTGACTGTGTAATGGATCTATTTTGTTGAAAATTCATCTTTTTTAGTAGAAAATTAATCTTCTTGGTTGAAAATTCATCTTTTTGATTAACAAATTAACTATACCCGGTAGAATGTTGAACTACTGGATTAAAAATTCATTTTTTTTATGCACATTTACCATTTCAGTTGAAAATTCGTGTCATATTGTACTCAATATGATACCCGCGCGCGTTCGAACGTGCTCGATCAGCGCTGAAGGTCGGATCGCAGTCACAACAAAATCAATAACTTTTGAACTACTGCAAAATACAAATTTTTTTTGTCACCAAAATTTTCGAAAGAGACTGTAGAATCTTTTGGAACATAGAAGAGTTCTTTCATAGGCGGAGAAGTTTAATTAATTTACAATTGTTTAAAACAAACGATTATTCAGAGTGTATACAATTTCCCAAATTGTCAATTTGCTATCTCAATCCGCTTGTTCGTGTGGTGTTGTAAAAAAATATTGATAAGGTACTAATCATGTAAGTATTACATGGCCTTCAATATTATATAAAACAACTTAAACAATCTTATATTTACAGTGAAAGTCGACAGAGAAAAGCAAAAGATATGCATCGACGAACAGATCGAGGTATTTAACTAAAGATATTATTATTTATTATTGAAAATTAAACTATAGATCTTACAGAAAATAAAACATTCAAACATTTTTCATGAATTTTAAACACCTTCTCCACCCCTTGAACGTATCATGTGTTTTGTGAATGACCCCCTAGTGAATTGCCAGTGAATTTATTTTTGATCTGGAATTTTATTTAAAAGAAAACTATATCTGATCACTTAAAGTATTGCAAATTTAAGACTTGTACAATTAAAAGTCAAAAGCGTTTGAAATTGAAAATTTTGGATAAAAAACATTTTAATTTGGTCAACTGTAAATATAATAAATAATTAATGATTCTTAAAATTAAATTGCAGTTCGAATATAAAAAATTGAACAATAATTTATTTTACAAGGCGATTCTGCATCTGTTAAAAATGAAACAATTTCGATAATTTAACGTTAAAAATGGAAATTTTTTCAATTCAAAACCCTTAATAGTTAAACAGTGGTGAAACGTCTGATTGAAACTTCATAAACTATTTTCAATATTAAAATAATTTCGAATTCTAATAAATTATTATTACAGTCTAAAATAGTCCATTTTAACCCATTGAATTTGAACCTTTTTCATCAACAAAAAGACATTTTTTTTAGATTCAGTAATATTTGACTTTTGTTTTAAGGTGAGGAATTACAAAATAAATATTTAAAATTAAACCATTTGAAACTGAACGGTATAAAATAGAAAGCCTTGAATCGTTAAAATTTCATAGAGCTAAATTTAAACTTTGAAGGTCAATTTTAATTGTTCTATTTAAAAAAAGTTTATTTCTTCTTAAAATTGTTGAATTTTGATATGTAAATAACATTTAAACAATTAATAATTCAGGGGGTGTTTGAGTAAGTTTAAGAGATATTTATAAGTTTTGGGAAGATTCAACAATAATTAAAAACTTGAATAAATTTCAACACATTTAAACAAAATGTAGATTTTTGAAGATTTTAAAATAAAATACTGAAGCTTTTTAAGGATTTTTAAACTTTTCAAGATAATAAAAATTGTATTTTGAAAGCATAATTTGAAGAGAATATTTTAAAAAATTTCTAAATAAAAACACATTTTGATGTATAAATAACAATTGAACAATCATTAGTTCCTAACGTCTTAAAATTAAAGTAATTCATCTTCTAATATAAAAAATGTTACAATTTTGAAAATTTACAAATTTATTGATTTATTCTTCCATGTAGAGCTTTGAAAATGATGACGTGGATTTATATTTATCAAATCTTTTAACTATACACGGGGAGTATACGATATACTCTACCTGAAAAACCAAAAAGAACCTGGAATTGTCAGGTCATTTTCATATATCTGGAAATGCCAGGGAATTTTTTTGAGAGTGTGCTCACTTTTGGTTTTAATTTCAATCTAAAATTGATTAAAAACGATTCTTTATTTGTAAAAGTAGCTTTATATTACTATATTGAACTATTTTGTTGACAAAAATTGTTGTTTGAAATTACTTTTTTTTAAATGAAAATTAACTGTTCTTTTTTTGTTTGAAAGTTAATAGTTCTTATGTTAGTTGAAAATTGTTTCTTTTGTAGGATATGCATATTTTTGGTTGAAAATTCAACTTTTTTTTTGAAATATCAGCAGCTTGTGTGTAATTTTTGCTTTGTCTTATTTGAAAAATCTTTCTTAGTTGAAAAATCTTATTTTTTGGTCGAGTTCAACTGTTTTTGATTAAAAATTAAAATTTATCATTTGGTTTAAATAAAGGGCTATTTTGATGAAAATTCGTGTTTTCTTTGTCTGAACATTAAATTTTTTTAATGATTATTTAACTTCTTCAGTTAAAACTAGAACTATTTAGTTAAAAAACATTATTATTATAACTTGATTTATTTCAGATAAAAACTTATCTCTTTGGTTGAACTTTAATTTTTTTACTAAAAATTAAACTTCAATTTTTGGTGGAAAATTATCTTTTTTAGTTCAAATTTTTTTTTGTAGAAATTATTTTTTTTTGTGGAAAATTTAATTATTTTAGTTAAAAATGTATAATTTAAGTTAAAAACTCATCTTTTAGGTTTAAAATGCAACTTTTCTTGGTATTTTGATTTAAGATAATTTGTCCCGGAGTTATCATGCTCACCGCAAATAAAAATAAGAAAACGTGTTTTGCGGCAGCAGCCATGTTTCGTCCAATTTTCAGAATTTCTAAATAAAAAGTACCCAAAAATATGTAGTAATAGATCATATGTAGTCAATTTTAATCAAATGTTATTAACATTAATAAAAAAATTTAAATCGCTTAAAATAACTAGATATAACCCCTTAAATGGAACATGTGCTTGTTGGAAAATTGTCTTTTTTTAGTAGAATTTAACTATGTAGTTCAAAATTCAACTTGTTTAGTTTAAAATTCATTTATATTGTTAAAAAATTACTTTTTTGTTGGAAATTAATCTTTTTATTTGAAAGTTTATCTTTTAGGTTAAAAATTCAAGTAAAACTGATTGGTTAAAATTTAAACTTATTTATTAAAAAAGCATCTTTTTATTTTCAAATTCATCTATTCCAGTTGAAGATTCATAATTTATATTTGACAATTCATCACTTGTTAAAAATTTGTTGGTTTTTTTTTGGTTTAAAAGTAATTTTTTATCTGAAAATTTATCTATTCCATTTTGGTTAAAAACTGTTCTTTTTTAGTTGAAAATTCAACTATTTGGTTGAAAATTGATTCTTTTTATTTAAAAATTCAACTATCTTCTTAAAAATGCAATTTTTTTACTTGAAAATGTAAGATGTTGAAGCGACTTAAATTGAATTTTAAGAATAAGAAAATAAAATTTGGTATGATTCATTATTCAAATGCATGAACTTTAGAAATACATTCAAGGAATGATTAATTATGTTTTTAGAATTATTTAATTATGTAATTAATCGATGGTGTTCCTATATTCAGGAATATCTTGTAATAAAATTTGGAAAAGGTTTATAAGTTAAACATATTATTTGAATTCCTAGAAACTGAAAAAAAAGTTTATAATAAACTCGTGAAAGTGAATACATATTCTAAACCGATTGTTTAAAAAAAATGTGAAATATTTAAATGGCTTGCGTACTATGAAAAATAATACCTAAAAAAAAACTTAAGATACCTGAAAAACCCTGGAATTGTCAGCGAATTTTTTTCCGTCACTTGAGTAGACACCCTAGTGCAATTTGCAAAAGTTAAAAAAAATTTACAATTTAACGGCATATAATTTTTAATTGTTTAATTAAAAAGCGTTAAAAAACTTCAATTTTATTCGTGTAAATTATTGAGCGTTTAAATAAAAAATTTTAAACTTCAACTTTGAAAGTATAAAATTCAAAAGAGTTCCAATTTAAGTGTTTTAATTTGCAAATCAGTTTTAATTACTTCACATCAAAAAAATGTAAACGTCCAGAGTTCGAATTTTTTTATTTCAATGGCTGTGAAAGTTTATGGTGAACCGGGAGAAACCGCGAAATGACCAGGATTTTTTCCTTCGATTAAAACGGCCACCCTGGAATCTTTCTCATAAATATTCATACATGGGTAACGATTTTCATTCGTTTGAAAATCTTAATTAGAATTTATTATGAATAACCTCAAATCTTGAAAAATAGTCGTCATTTTAACTTTGAAATCTTTTAGAATGTCCTGAATCCTAAAAATGTTAAATTATCTTCTTTATAAGCCTTTCAAATAAGTTGGAATTTTTAAAAAAATACTCTAAAGAGTTTAGTTTTATGAAATTCTTCTTTGAAATTATTAAAATAGATTGAAAATTATTTATAATTTATTATAAATAACCTAGAATCTTGAGAAATATAGTCGTTATTTTAAATCTGAAATCTTTTTAAATTTCCTAAATTCTAAAAATGCTAAAACGGAAAATTTTAAATGATCTCCTTCATAATCCTTTTCAATCCGTTGAAATGTTTTAAATATTCTAAAGAGTTAAGTTTCATAAAGTTCTTCGAGATACTTTGAAATTATTAAAAGAGATTGAAAAATAATTAGGATTTGTTATAAATAACCTAAAATCTTGAAAATAGTAGTTATTTTAATTGCGAAGTCTTTTAAAATTACCTGAATCCGAAAAAAGGTAAAACGAAAATTTTTGAATTATCTGCTTTATAATCCTTTCAAATACCTTGAAATTTTCTGAAAATACAGTAAAGAGATCACTTTGATAAATTCTTCGAAATTCTTTTAAATTATTAAATTAGATTGAAAATTAGTTGGGCTTTATTATAAATTTTTTTTAAATTCTTTAAAGAGATCCATTTGTTTAAATTCTTCGAAAAACATTCAAAATATTAAAATAAATTGAAAATTATGTACAATTTAATATAAATTATCTACAATCTTGAAAAATATTCGTTATTTTAACTTTGAAATCTTTTAGAATGCCCTAAATCATAAAAATGAAAATGTGAAATTATCTTCTTTATAATCCTTCCAAAAATGTTGAAATTTTCTAAAAAATACTCTAAAGAGTTAAGTTTTATGAAATTCTTCAAAATACTTTGAAATTAATAAAATAGATTGAAAATTATTTATAATTTATTATAAATAACTTAGAATCTTGAAAGATATAGTCGTTATTTTAAATCTGAAATCTTTTTAAATGTCCTAAATTATAAAAATGCTAAAACGGAAAATTTTAAATTATCTTCTTTATAATCCTTTTAAATTCGTTGAAATTTTCTAAATATTCTAAAGAGTTAAGTTTCAGAAAATTCTTCGAAATACTTTGAAATTATTAAAAGAGATTGAAAAATAGTTAGGATTTGTTATAAATAACCTAAAATCTTGAAAATAGTAGTTATTTTAATTCCTAAATGTTTGTAAATTCCCTCATTCCTAAAAAAGGTAAAACGGAAAATTTTGAATTATCTCCTTTAAATCATTTCCAATACGTTGAAATTTTCTGAAAATACTCTAAAGCGATCATTTTGATAAATTCTTTGAAATTATTTAATTAGATTGAAAATTAGTTGAGTTATAAATTTTCTAAAAATTCTTTATAGAGATCCATTTTTGTTTAAATTCTTCGAAATACATTAAAAATATTAAAATAGATTGAAAATTATTTAGAATTTGCTATAAATAATCTAAAGTCTTGAAAAATAGTCTTTATTTTAACTTTAAAATCTTTTAGAATGCCCTAAATCCTAAAAATGAAAATTTGAAATTATCTTCCTCATAATCCTTTCAAAAAGGTTGAAATTTTCTAAAAAATACTCTTGAAATTCTTCAAAATACTTTAAAGTTATTAAAATAGATTGAAAATTATTTATAATTTATTATAAATAACCTAGAATCTTGAAAGATATAGTCGTTATTTTAGATCTGAAATTTTTTTAAATGTCCTAAATTCCAAAAATGCTAAAATGGAAAATTTTGAATTATCTCCTTTATAATTCTTTTAAATACGTTGAAATTTTCTAAAAAATACGCTAACCAGAAAATAGAATTGCTTACTGGTATAATTAATAATAATTAAAATTGTGCAAAAGCCTTAATAATTGTTTCTTACATCCAGGATATCCAGATGGATGCAGTTCAAGATCTTATACCTGCCCATCAGCCAAGATATATTGTTTATAGCTACAAAATGGAACACGCCGATGGTCGCGTCTCCTTTCCTATGTGTTTCATCTTCTATACTCCCAGAGATATTCAAATGGAATTGCAAGTTCTCTATGCAGGAATGAAACTTGTACTGCAAAGAGAAGCCGAGCTCACAAAAGTATTTGAAGTGCGCGAGCTGGAGGAATTGACCGAAGATTGGCTTAAAGAAAAATTAAGTAGATAGAAAAAGTCGTTATTGATGTTTTCTAGACTTCTGCACTGTCATTTTTACTGCATTTGTACAAATAGCAACATCGCGTTCTCTTTGGTATAATGTTGATTAAATCGAGAAGCAATCTCGTTAATTGAATGCATGATGCGAATTGTTAAATGCTATTATTGATTATAGCTTTAAATATATTTATACATAGGTATTCAGATTATGGTGATAGTTGGATTCATACGAGTAGAATCTCTTCATTTTTTTATACTATTCCATTTATTCTGTTTTCATTATTTTATTAGAAAACTTGTTTACAAATAAGATTTAAACTTTTTTGAAGGGATTTGTTCAATCATTTTGATTACGATTTTTTAAATTTTTCTAGTTTGCAATTATATGTCAAGTAGAAACTTATCTGTGATTATATACACACAGATTTATGAGAATTCTTGTGAAAATTCTAAGATGATTTTGAAAATCATTCAAACTCCAATCACTTTGAGACTGCAGAAAAGAGGAATTTGATACATTTTCAAGTTTTTTTTGTTGTAATCTTCTGGCAATCGTTCAATGTTGACTTTCGAGGGTATATTTCACTGTGAATTTATTGATGTATTAAGAAATACGATATTTATCTATTATTGATTATAGAGCGACGAAAAGATATTGTTATAAGCAGATTTATTAGATTGAATTTATACTCTTTTGTGTCTCTTTTGCTAGTCAGTAATCAGTGTAGACCACGTAAACAAAAAGACAGGGAAATATTTTATAGATGCTGTAATATTGAAGTATGTTGCTTATTGATTTTTATCGTGATGCAATAAAAATTTGTATTTCTTTGCTAATTGTTGGACTTTATTATATTATACGAGAATACAAACCTTTTTCTGATAAAAATGGGAATTAACCGGGAATACGAATTCGAGTCGGGGATCGCATTAAAACGTTTAGAAACTTTAAATTCTCTAAGGTTTCAAGAAAATCATTTAAAAAAAAAAACGTTTTGTTAAACATTATTTTGACATATTTTAAAATAAAAAATTATGGAATTTTCCCATGAATCTTAAGAAAGCTTTTTTATTTTCAAGAATCTCAATTTTGTTTTAATTTTGTTTGAATCCTTTTCAACTTTCACATTAGTTAAAAAAAGGTAAAATTTCAACAAAAAAGGTAATAGATGATATTACAACTGAAAAAGATTTTACTTTTAAATCAAAAAGAGTTATATTTATACAAATAAAATGAATTTTTAACCAAATATTTTTATTTGAATTCCGAAAATATGAATTTTTGAGAAAAAAAATATAATTTTGAACCAGGTTATTGAATTTTCTACCAAAAAGATGAATTAAAAAAAAAAAGGAATTTTGAACAAAATAAATTTATTAGAAAAAAGAAAGAATTTTCAACAAATTACAGTTGAATTAAAAAAAAACGAATTTTCAATCAAATAATTAAATCCTCAGTCAAGAAAATTATTTTTCAAACCAAAAATTGCATTTTAACCGGAAAGATGGAATTTTTTCCAAGAGAACAATTTTCAAACAACATTTAAACTGACTCAAATTATTCCTATTTTTTTTAATATTTCAAAATAAATAAATATTGCCTTAACATCTTGCAGATCATTGTCAACATTTTTTAAATGATCAGAAGATAAAAGTTTTCGAATCTTTTAAAACGCTTTTAAACTTTGTTTTAAATTCTTCAAAAATTCACATTTTGTCAACAATTTTTTCAAATTTTAAATTATGTTTTAAAAAGGACGAATTTTCAACAAAACATTGAAATCTTCAACAAAAAAGATTATTGTTCAACAAGTTACATTTTTAACCGTAAAAGGTGACATTTTTGCCGAAATTTCATCTAAAATTATGAATATTTAATTACAAAGTAAATAAATTTGTAACAAAGTACTGAAGCTTTAAACAAAGTAGTTGAATTTTCAATCAAAAAAGATAAATTCTTAACGAAAAATTTAATATTAAATATTTTAACTTAATTTAATAATAATTAAATTCATACAAAAAAGACGAATTTTGAACAAAGTTTTAATTCTGAAAATATCAGTTTCCGAGATAAATAAATCATTTTTAACCAGGTAATTGAATTTTCTATCTATTTTTCACAAAATACATTAATTTTTAACCGAAAAGGTGGCATTTCTGCCTGGAGAACATTTTTCAAACGTCTAAGTTTTCAGAATAAAAAATCATTGATAATTGTCTCAGTTCTTAAGAAAATTTAAATGTTTTCTTAAAGTCTGTAAAAATTCGCAAAAGGCTTCGAAATATTTTTTTCAATATCTTCATATACTTACATTTTGTTAAACATTCTTTGAAATATTAGAAGTTTGAAAATATTTCAAAAGAATCTTTAACAAATTATAAAATTTTGAAGATGTTGAAAAAAATATTTTGAAGCCTTTTAGGACTTTTTGAAGACTAAGAAAACAACCAAATTTTCTTAAGAACTGAGACAATTATAAATGTTTTTCTATTCTGAAAAATTAGATGTTTGAAAAATATTCTCTTGACAGAAATTCCACCTTTTCGGTTAAAAATGCCAGTTTATGGTTAAAAATCCATGTATTTTGCGAAAAATAGATAGAAAATTCAATGACCTGGTTAAAAATGATTTTTTTTCTCTCGAAAATTGGAATTTTTTTAATTAAAATTTTGTTCAAAATTCGTTTTCTTTAGATGAATTCAACTATTATTGATTTCAGTTGCAATATCAAATAATGCTAGAAGATTCATCTATTTTGTTGAAAATACAACTATTTATTTGGTTTAAAATTAACTTTTTTTTTACTACAAATTCATATATTCGACTTAAAAAATGTAACTAATTTGTGGAAAATTCTTCTCTTTCGGCAAAAATGTCACCTTTTATGGTTAAAAATAAAACTTGTTGAACAATAATCTTTTTTGATTTGAGATTTCAATGCTTTGTTGAAAATTCGTCCTTTTTCAAACAATTTAAAAGTTGAAGAAATTATTAACAAAATGTGGATTTTTGAAGATTTTGAAATAAAGTTTAAAAGCGTTTTGAAAGATTAAAAAAACTGTTATCTTCTAATCATTTCAAAAAACGTTGACAATAATCCTACAGATTTTAAAGCAATATTGATTTATTTTGAAATATTTAAAAAAGATTTAGGAATAATTTGAGTCAGTTTAAATGTTGTTATAAAATTGTTCTCTTGGCAAAAATCCCATCTTTCCGGTTAAAATTCAATTTTTTTTTTTTGAAAAATAGTTTTCTTGATTGAGGATTTAATTATTTGATTGAAAATTCGTTTTTTTTGTTTTTGCAACTCAACTGTCATTTGTTGAAAATTCTTTTTTTTTGTAAAAAATTTATTTTCTTCAAAATTCCTAGTTTTTTTTTAAATTCATCTTTTTGGTAAAAAATTCAATAACCTGGTTGAAAATTATTATTTTTTCTCGAAAATTCATATTTTCGGAATAAAAATATATTGTTAAAAATTCATCTGATTTGGTTGAATATAACTCTTTTTGATTTAAACGTGAAATCTTTTTCAGTAGAAATATCGTCTATTACCTTTTTTGTTGAAATTTTACTTTGTTTAAACTAATGTGAAATTTGAAAAGTTTACAAACAAAATTGAGATTCTTGAAAATAAAAAAGCTTTCCTAAGATTAATGAGAAAATTCCATGATTTTTTATTTTGAAAAATTAGTTCTAAGAAATAATGGTTAATTTTTGCAAGATGAAAAAGTTTTAGTTAAGTTCGAGTAAGTTTAAGAGATATTTGGAACCTTTGAGATTCAAACAAGGTTTTTTTAATTCATGGGAAAAGTTCATCATTTTTTATTGTGAAAAATGATTTCTGACAGAAAATTGAAAAATATTTGAAAACATTTCAAATGATTTTCTAAGATAGTAGTAGAAACATAAAAGTAAAATTTTGAAATAAAAGTTTGAAGCGTTTAAAGAATTTTGAAAGCTTTCAAAAGAATAAAATTTTTTCCCTAAAATTGATTGAGAAATTTCATGATTTGTTATTTTAAAAATTTTGTTCTAAAATAAAATTTATAAATATTTTAAAACATTTCAAATTATTTTCGAAAATGAAGATTTAAGATTTTAAAGCAAAATTGTTAATTTTTTTAGGATTACAAAGTTTTAAAAAAATTCGAGTAAGTTAATGAGAGATTTTGAAGTTTTGAAAAGACTCAAAAATAATTTAAAACTTGTAAATGTAAAGATGTCTAAAAAAAGTCGTAAGAAAACTGAAACATTTTAAGATTTGATATTTACAACCGGGAATTTGATGGGCGAAAATAAGTACTTAGTTTTTTTCTTTTGAAAATGCGCGGTCTAATATTTGTCCACAAAATTTGCCAATCATAATTAATCTTTAGCATGTTCTAACGGAAACGGTACGTTGTGATTCGTTCTCCATTTGACATCTGTGGGTACAAAATGGCGACGTTTCACATTGGGTGATTTGGTGTGATTGTTGTCATTTGCGCGACTATTGTTTCTTTTGTGTAAGAAAAACCCATTTGAAAATCAAATCAAGGGAAGCAAATATAATGAATACATTGTAAATAGTGAAAAAAGTGTAATATAAATATTCGATGATACAGATCGCATGAAGAATGTCGTATTCTAATTCTGTAAACAGTGTAAACGTTTCGGTGGAAGCACCGATTGAGAATTTGATTCAAGAAATCACATATGATGGTCAAGAAATTTATCAAGCGTAAGTGCTGGTTTAATTATTGTAAATAAAAAACTCTTCTGTTTGTGAATGCTCTCCTTAAATATAAAATAATTTGCTTACTTGTGAACTTAACCTCGAAAAAAACTGTAGCAGATTTTATTTTTAATGCAATTCTAATTTTGAAATCTAGTACAAATTGTTATTGATGTATTTATAAATGGTTGCTACATCTTACGGTTATTTTTCTATTGTTTTACCTATCGTTTTTATTTATGGGAGAATTTACCTGACTAAGCTACCTTAAAATAATATAGTTTCGAATTTTGAATAAAGGAAACAACATAATTCAAAAAAATATTTTTTTTTCAGACCCTTGACCTTGTCGGAGAATTTGGCCAAAATCGCCCAGAAGATTGATTTCAGTAAAACTAATGGCGAAGAAGTTAAAAAGGAACCATCTGAGAATGGAGGCAAAGATGAAGAACCAAAAGACACTACTGCTCAGTCCACGTTATGGCCTTGGGATACTGTCAGAAACAATCTAAGGTTTGTTCTCAACAGAAGCGTTTTTTTTTTAATAGTAAACAAATTCAGTTCATATCAATTTATCCTTTTCTTAAGTGAATTTATTTATTGACTGGGAATTTTACAAATTTTCAGAAGAAAAATCTGTCCAAATTCGATTTCAATAGTTTTTAAAATAATTAGTTGAAATGATATATTTATAAATTATGATATCATTCAGCTTATAATAAGTAATTCGAAAATTTTACCTGAAAATTTTTCTATTTTAGATTTTTATTTTTAAGCTTATATTTTTAATTTAATGAATTTTAACGTGCAGTCTTGTAGACTTAAACAATTAAAAATTAAAAACGTGTAAACTTGCAAATTTTCGATAAAAAAAGACAGTTTTATTTTATCAACTGTAAATATAAATAAATAATTTTTAAAACGGATCGGTACTTTAAGTATTAAAAACTGTAAGATAATTGATTTGATAAAACGATTTCAAATCCGTTGAAAGTTAAAGAATTTCCAGATTCGTAATTAATTCTTATCTAAAGGCGTTTATTCAATTAAAATTTTTTTTTCAGTCTAAATTATTCAATTTTAAACCCATTTCATTAAAAAAAATGTTGATTAAGAAAAAGGCTAAATATTTAGCAATATTTGACTTATAATTTAAGATGGCTAAATTGAAGCCAAATATTCAAAAGTAAACAATTTGAGACTTAAATGTTTGACATAGAAAGCTTTGAATTGTTACAATTTTGAAAAGCTTTTAACATTTTAACGTTACAATTTTTATTGTTCTACTTATTAAAATGTTTAATTTGTAAGCGAAATTATTTTCAGAAGAAGTTGAGTAATTTTAAAAGATATTTAGAAGTTTTAAAAAGATTCAAAATTAATTAAAAACTTAAAATGATATCAAGTAATTTAAACGAAGTTTTTGAAAAAAATGCAGAACTTCTAAACATATTTTAAACTGACTAAAATTTTTCCTACAATTTTTAGAAAATATTAAAAATAAAAAAAGTCCTTAAATTCTTTTTGGGTCGTTTTTAATAATATTGGAATTCTCTTAAAATCTTTTTGAATACTCTGTTAAAATAATTTTAAAAAATGAATGATTTTCAATTTTCCTAGGTATTTAAAGAAAATGTTTATATTCGTTTGGAGCCTTTCACAATTCTTAAAAAGCCTCTACATTTTTTGTAAACTGCAAAAATCTACATTTTGTTTTAAATTAGGTTGTGAGTCTTTTCACCGAAATTTCGTTACGTATAACCGCATTTTTTCGGTAAACACACTTCGTTAAAATTATTTGAAATCATTTCAAGTTCTGAATTAATTTTTAATCGCTTTCAAACTTCTAAATATCTCTTAAAATTATTCTAATTGTTTCTAAAAATAATAAGCGTTCAATTGTTATTTATAAATCCAAATTTTAAGGACATTTTTTTTATTTCGCAAGATTTTCTCAAATTTGTAGGAAAAATTCAATTAATTTTTAAAGTCATTGAGAAGTTTTGAAAAAATTTCAAAAATTAAGCTAAATTTGAAAAAATTAAAAAATACTTCTAGATTTCTTAAGATTTGGAAATACAATTTTAAAGTTTTTCAAGAATGCTTAAACTATTTAAAATTAAAATAATTTTAATTATAATTTAAGAACTTTTAAGTTGAAAAAATGTAAATTTAAAAATATTTATTGGCCTAAAATAACTGAATAATATAATTTTGACCATTTTTAAAGTTCATTGATTTATTGTGTAATTTACAGTATTAATAATGTTAATCTGGATTTATATTTTTGGAACTTAATCTAAATCTTTGAACTCTATAATTGACACACGTTAAAAATTCCCAATTTTGCAGTTTAAATTCATTAAACTTGAAATTATTCAGTTGAAAATTGTTGGTACCTTTCAGTTTATACGTGTAAATAATTGACCAATTCAATAGAAAGTTTTGAAATTTAAAAACTTTTAAACTTTAATTTTAAAAGTTAAAAATTCAAAAGTTCCACCTTAAATTCTTTAGTTTGTTGTTTATATTGTATTACTTGTACTTTCACTTTTTAGCTTTATATTTCGATTTTTTACATTTTATTGACCGGAAAAAATATTTCGAACCGGGGAGAAACCGGGAATTATATTCATTGATTAAAACGGTCACCCTGAATACCGATATTAAATATTTCAAAATTTAATATCAAAATCTTTGATAGTTAGTTTTTAATTTAATAACTTTAGGTGTAAATATAATTGTCCTGTGTTTAGTTGAAGATTTAAACAAATAAATCAGTTAATAAATCCGTAAATGAATAATTTTAATAATTTCAAATGGTTACAATTTGAGAGATTTCTGAGATTGGAAAGTATAACTTGCAATTTAAACTATACTCTATTCACTTCCGGCCATTTCCCTCATCAACTTCTAATGCTGCACCAAAACAAAACAAAAAACACATACCGGATTACCCGCTCAAATTAAACCACACTTTTTAATTCTTGTAAAACTTCCCCGACAACCTAACCTCGTTTTCGAACCGAGTTTTTAATAAATTTTAATACAATTAATTCACCTAGTTTGATGTATTTTAATTACTCATTCTATTAATCACATCGTGAATACCACTGTCCGCACTAGACTCATGCGTGGCATGGCCATTGACGCATCAGGTATCAGTCACCTCCGGATTCGGAGCTTAGCACGTTTTCGTGGTCCAGCAACACGTGTCACGGAACTCTACTTAGAGAGTTCATCTCCAGACAAGTGATAAAAAGATATTACAGAATAAACGGGACGTGGCACTCGTTGAAGGGCACGAATTAACCTTAAAAACTCACCTGTCGAAATGCCGAGCACTCTGGAAGAGTCTCGGTGGCCCATGCGGTGAACACTAGCCTAGTAAGGGAGTTGTTCATCTCCGGAGAGTCGTGGGACCGGTACCTCTAGAGAAAAAGGTTTTCTCTAAGTACTTAAGGCTGTTGCTCTTGGTGGTTCGGAACCCACCTTAAACTGTAGGCCCCCCTTCCACCACCAAGTAAGTGTGTGGAGGGTGTGTAAAGGAATAGAGAAGGTGTAAGAAAAATGTAAACCCTTAGGGGACACATTAGAAGCTTCCACTGAACTTGCAATTTAGAAATTACTAATTTGAAAAGATTTGAGTATAAAAAAATTTAATTATTGCAATTTTTACTGAATAACTTTTTTTTAGTTTTAAATCAAGTTCGCAATCTTTGAAGTATCAGCATTCCAGAGTAGAATTTTTTTCATTTTTAATGTTTCCCATCTAACATTAAGATTTATTTTGAACGTTTTTATAGAATAATTTAATTCATTTTTTTGATTTTAGAAAATTTTATTTCGTCAGCTTTAATGATAAATTAAACTATACTGCTGAAAATTTGTTGTTTTTTTTGTTGTGATAATTAAATTTCTTGACTGAAAATGTAACTATTTTATTTTTTGCCAAAAATTCACGTTGCCGTATTTAAATTCAACAGTTTTGTAAACAATTTTTCTTTTTGGTTTAAAAATTCAACAATTTGGTAGAAATTTGAACTATTTTGTTAGATTATTATTTTTTTTTTTTGAAAATTAATTTTTTTATCCATTTTTGGTAGAAAACTTATCTTTTATAAATGAAAAATTTTAATACATATTGGGTAGAAAATGCGTGCAGCTTGTTGAAATTTCGTTAGTTAGGGTAGAAAAATAATCTTCTTTGTTGGAAATTCATCATTTTTTTTGAGGGTTTAACTATTTTGTCAAAAATTCGTCTTTCTCAGTTAAATTCAACTGATGGAACATTCGTTTTTTTAAACAAAAAGTATTTTTTTAACCAGAAATTTAAGTATTTAATTGAAAATTCATCTTTCTTGCTCGAAAATTATCTATCTTGTTAAAAATTCTTTTTCGGTTTAAAACTCTAGTGTTTTCTGAAATATTCCACCTTTTAGCTTAAAAACTAAACTATTTTGTTGAAAATTCATCTGTTTGGTTGATGATTCAACTATTTTGTTAATACATTTCCTCTTTTTCGTTGGATTGAGCTGGTTGACAATTTTTTTTTCGTCATGTTTATAACTGAAAATTGAACTATTGCATTTTTGGTAGAAAACTGATGTTTTTTAGAAGAAAATTCAACTATCTAGTTGCAAGTTCATATATATTGTTGAAAATTCGAATAATCAACCACTCGGCACTCAAGAATTAGCAG
>NC_046664.1:37293119-37301979 GCF_010883055.1 Belonocnema kinseyi | reverse complement strand
TATAATTTGTTTATAAAATAAACAAATAACATTTAATGTTAAATTTAAATATTCACGTATCATCCTCACAATGAAAGCAAGCGATTTCAGAGCAGAAATATAAGTTGAAGCCGAATAACCCTTAATGTCGAGTATTTGTTAATACAGTTTGTTTATAACAATTAACTATGCAAGTTAAGAATTTTTTATATTTCTTATACCCATGTGCACTAAGTTCAAGGGACGAGAAGTATAACAAAAATTTTGTCTAGAAGATAAAAAATGAAATTAGAAAAATCGACATTTTTTTCGATGTTTGCATTAAAATAAAAATTAAATAAACAAAAAAATAAAAAATCTACTCTCACCATTTTCTCAAAAATTTAGTTCTGAATTTTTCAAAAAAAAATTCTAAAATCGGTGCATAATTGCGTTCTAAATGTCATTTTGAACCTCGTTTTCCGATTTCACCCCACTGTGCGGCGCTAGTGCTACCATGCAGTACTAGAGTTCTTAAATTCTCGAGAATTTAAGTTCTGGTTATATAACCGAGAATTTAAGAGAATTTATGATTTTTAAGAATATTTTTATTGTTCAGGTAATATCAACGGTTGAATGGAAATTATTTTCTAGCTCAGACATATTTTTCATTTCAAATCATTAATATTCAAATACCAGCATTTTAATCTTATGATATTTTTACCATAGAATATTTTATAAGCGGAATAAAACAGTGTTTCATACACAAATAAAAATTTTTTAAATGTATTAATTTATTTCAAACAAAAAAAGGTATTTTCTACTTCAAAAGAACTCTTAAAAAAACTACTGTAATTATCAATAAAAAAATTGAATTTTTAACATATTTGAATATTTAACCTAAAAAGACAAATTGCCAACGAAAAAGTGTCATAGTTTATATTTTAATAAAAAAGGAAATACATTTATATAACAAAGATAATAATTTTAAACCCAAAAAGACAAATTTCTAATAAATTAAGATTTTTCACTCAAAAAATAAATAAAAGTTTATCTAAATTATTGAACCTTAAAACCAGAAGACAAATTTTCTTTACAAAAATTCAATTCGCAAACGAAAAATGTGACTGTTCAACAAAAAATTAATTTTCCACGAAACTGATGCATTTTTACGCAAAAGAAAGGAAATTTGAAACTAAAAAATTATTTTCTACAACACCAAAACGCGACTTTTTAACTAAAAAATCTGTCCGCTTCGCGGGCACAGTCACATCGCGCGCTGCGCGCGCGGCTCGCAAGTTTAAGCGCGCCCAGGGCGTGCGATGGTTGAATCTCGCGCTACGCGCTCGACAATAGGTTACCTCGCGCTTCGCGCTCGAACATTATAAACAGGTTTTGTTGGATTTTATTTCTCGTAACTTTCGTCGTTTTTCCACACATTTTTTTTTATTTTACTTTTTTCAACGTTACTTTTCACGAATAAAACAAAAAGTATGCGTCCTATCAAGAAGTTATTCTTAACGAAATTGTAGATTTTTTTTGGGATAACCATTTTTGTTAATTCATCTTTTTTTGTATCCTACATAGTTTGTCCACAAAATGGAATTTTTTATTTTCCATTATTTTTTGTGCAATCAAAATTTAAATTTTCGATTTTTGAAGAAAATACAAAAATTGGTTATGATAATCTTGTAGGGATTTCAAAAAGAAAT
Organism: Belonocnema kinseyi; assembly: GCF_010883055.1. Lineage (NCBI taxonomy): Eukaryota > Metazoa > Arthropoda > Insecta > Hymenoptera > Cynipidae > Belonocnema > Belonocnema kinseyi. The sequence continues at coordinate 37,300,309 of NC_046664.1, read as the reverse complement.
GTTTTTCTTCTCTTGGCTTTTTTTCATATCGTGCGTTTTTCGGCTTCAAATTTTGATTTTCGGTTGATTAAAAAAATTTTGAAAACGCTATAACTCTGAGAATTTTCTTTTTATCGAAAAAAGTCATAAGGATAAATTGTTTGTTCTTTTCAATACTATAAATATCCGTACATATAATTTTCAAATTCAGAAAAAAGTGGTCTCAAAAATTTTCAAAATGCGCTCACTTCTTTAATTTTTATCAAAAATGCCTGGTTAACGAACTGGTCCTTTCTTTTAGGACCTAAAAAAAGTGTGCCAAAGATGGATTTGATTCGTTCATTTCTTCGAGAGTCATCGTGTTTACGGACGGACGGCTGGACAGACAGACAGACGCCATCGTGAAAACCTGATTTTCGGATTCAGGGGGTCTCGAAACTTGGAGATCCGTTGAAAAAGTGTGATGTCAAATTTCCGACAATTCTAATACTTTCTCAATCATAAATGATGAGAATGTAAAAATATCAATCTTAAAAAAATGTATCTGTTAAAAAATGAATTCTAAATAAAAAAAAGTATTTTCCACTAAACAGTTAAATTTTCAACCAGACATAAGCCTTCAATAAACAAAAATTTCACAATGTAGTTTAACTTTGATCCAAGTAGTTTAATTTTCAATTTAAAAAAATTCATTTTCAATAAGATAATGGAACTTTTAACCAACGAGATAACTTTTCAACTTAAAATATAAATCTTCAACAAAAAAAGTGATTTCTTAGCAAAGCGATTCAACCAAATATTTTAAACAAATTAGTTGAAGTATCAAGCAAAGAAGAACGATTTTTAACAAAAAAATTGCATTTTAATACAAAAAATGAAATTTCTTCTATAACAGATGAAGTTTTAAATCAAAAAGATAGATGTTCAAAAAAATATTTTAATCATTTCTTTGTTAAAAAAGATTTTAATCCAGTTTTCACGATCAAACTATGAATTTTTTAACGAGAAATAATTTCTACCATAAAAATTGAATTTTCAATCCAAAAAGATTAATTTTTAACCAAAAAGTATAACTTAACAGAATTGTTGAATTATCTAGCAAATAGTTGTACTTTAAGCAAAAATTATGAAATTTATCTTAAAGCAGAAGAATTTTTTATTGCAAAAAAGTTGAGTTTTCTTTTAAAAAAAGAAAGATTCCAGTTAACTCACTACCAATAAAAATTGAATTTTTGCAACAAAAAAATATTTTTTTACGAAAAAAATTGAATTTGCAATCCAAAAAGACGAATTTTTTCAACCAAGAAAGATAAATTTTTAACAATGAAAAACAATTTTTTTTTAGAAGTAATTAAAATAAATTCTGAGATTTTCATAAATTCTCAGAGAATTTATTTCTCGGTTATATTCTCGGTAATATTTTCATTCTCGTTACCGTTCTCAAAGTAATATAACCGACTCAGAACTCTATACAGTAAAGCATGAAAAATGCATACAAATTACAAAATAAATATGAAAAAACCTTTAAAATCATTTTTTCTTAAAAGTGTAGAGTCAGGTTTAAAAAAGACTTGTGTTCTTACTCATTATTTGGTTTAATATAGGAAAAAGCGACATATTTAACATAATTCAAACAAACAAAAAAATTGCCTGAATATCCAGAACTTACAAAAAATAATTTAAAAATAAATAACAAATACACAAATGAACAAAAAAATTGTAAAATTTAGAACTACTGAACATAGTTAATTTATTATTAATTTACGAGCTATTAATATAATTGTAGATAAGGAAAACAATTTAATTAATCATTTATTAATTATTTTTAGCAAATTTTAAATTTCGTCAAACTTAAATTTCAGAAATAGAAATATTTATTGGAATTTAACAATTCATTTATTTTATAATGCGGCAATTTCTTTCTTGTTAACTTATGATTTTATTATTAATTTTTTCGTTATTTTGTGTTAATAATAAGTGCTATAATAAATCCATGTTGAAATTAAATTCTGACAATTGAGTAGAAGAAAATAAGTATTATCACCTCGTTTTTAAACTTATGTAAATATAATTTTCATAAGATTCTTGAGAAAATTTAAAAGATTTTTTAAAATTTCATGTTTGTCAAAAAAGAATCTAGTAGATTTTAAAGAATTTTTTTCATAATATAGGATTTTACGCAATATTATGAAAAATTCGAGTCCTATTAAAAGATGTTTACAACTTTTAGACGTTGGGAAGGAATTAAAAAATATTTGATACATTTTCGAAAATGTTTCCGAGTTTTCAAATATTTGTAATCTATTTAAAACGTCTTAAATTCCTGAAAATATTTTTAACTGACGAATTTTTCTCAAAATTTTCAAATATCACACCAAATTTTAAAATATCACCTTACAATATTCTAAATTTTCCCAGCAATTTTCAGAAAATTTTATTATTCTCTTGAAAACTTTCAACATTCTTTTTTCTTGAATTTACCCAATTTTTGTTGGTTTTTATTTTGCAATCTTACCAAATTAAAACATTTTACCTTAAAATCTTCTAAACTATTTTTAGAAAATTTAGGAAATCGTTTGTTATGTTTAAAACCCTTTTTCAATTTTCTCTTGAAGTTCATTTTTTTAAATAAAAAATTATTTTTAATTTACACACGAATATAAAAAAAATTCTTTGTTTTAAATCTTGTCAGACCTTCTAAGCCTTCTAATGTCTAAAAATTATTTAAATTTTTCTTGCATTGTTATAGATGTAAAGAATGAGCCATTTCGTTTTTTATTGGCCATCAATTTTTGAAGAAAGCTGGTATATAAATAAACTAATTTGTTACTTTTTGCGAACATAAATCGTCTTTGAAATCTTTTTTAAATCTTTGTGGATTCGTTAAAATCTCTGGCAGTTTTTAAAATCTTTGTCAAATCTTGAAATTTGTATGAAATCTTTTTAAATTTTTGTAACACATTTTAAATCTTTAAAATCCTTGAAATCTGAAACATTTGTGAAATTTTTATGAAATATTTGTGAAATATTTGTTACTGGAATATTGTTTTCTTTGAAATCATTGAAATATTTGAAATCGGTTAAAATCTTTTAAAAAATTATTGAAATCTGAGATAAATTCTTTTGAAATTTTTATGAAACCTTTGAAATATTTTTGAAATCTTTTATATTCATTTGAAATCGTTAAAACATTTGTAAGCTGCGTAAAATATTTTGAAATCAGAGAAATCTGATTTACTATACCTTCTTTAAAATTTTTGGAATATTTTCAAAGTTTTAAAATCTTCGAAAAAGTGCGAAACTTTTTGAAATCTTCTCTTTCAAATCACACCTCTTTCAAATCACCTCTTTCAAATCTTTGAAATCCTTGCAATATTTATGAATTGTACGATAGCTTTGGTAAATTTCTGTGAAATCTTTGTAAAAACTTTTGAAATATGTGTGAAATTTTTTGTATTCATTTGAAATCATTAAAATACTTTAAATTTGTATACAATTTTTCGAAATCTGGTTATACCTTTTTTATAAGCTTTGAAATCTTTTAAAAGTTTTAAAATATTTGTAAATTTTCAAAATCATTGTTAAATCTTTGAAATCTGGTGTACACGCCTTTTCAACTTTTTAAAATCCTCGCAATCTTGATGAAATGTTCGAATTTTTTGGGAAATTTCTGTTAAATCTTTTGAACTATTTGTGAAATTCTTTTTAAACCTTTGTGAAATCTTTTTTATTTGCTGAAATCATTGAATTATTTTAAAGCTTGGTGAAATCTTTTCAAATCTTCAAAATGTTTTAAAATCTCTGAAATCTGGTGTACTGTGCACTTTTAGAAATCTTTGAAATTCTTGTATTCTTTTAAAATCTTTATGAAATTTTTGTGAAACGTTTGAAATCTTAGTGGAATATTGTGCTCGTTTGAAATCATTGAAATATTTTGAAATCTGGTGTAAATTCTTTTGAAATCTTTTTGAAATATTTGTGAAATATTTTGCATTCATTTGAAATTGTTAAAATATTATTAATCTGGGTAGAATATTTTGAAATCATGGAAATCTGGTTTACTATACATTCTTTTAAATTTTTGAAATCTTTTAAAAGTTTAAAAATTTTCAAACTCTTTATCAAATCTTTTGAAATATTTTTGAAATTTTTTGTAAGTCTTCGTTTGAGAAATCTTTTTTATTCGTTGAAATCATTGAATTATTTGAAACATTAGTGAAATCTTTTTAAATATTCTAAAATGGTTTGAACCCTTTCGAAATTGTTTAAAATCTTCGAAATATTTTGAAATCTTTGAAATCTTTGTGAAATCTTTTGTATGAATTTGAAATCATTCAATTACTTTCAATTTGCATAAAATCTTTTGAAATAATTGAAATCTGGTGCCAATTCTTCTGAAATTGTTTTGAAACCTTTCAAATATTTGTGAAATATTTTGTATTTATTTGAAATTGTTAAAATATTTTTAATCTGTAAAATATTTTTAAATCATAAAAATCTGGTTTACTATACCTTCTTTAAAATTTTTGAAATCTTTTGAAATTTTCGAAGTTTTAAATCTTTGGAATTCTTCAATTCTTTTGTAATCTTTATGAAATTTGTCTGAAATCTTTTACATTCATTTTAAATTATTGAAATATTTTTAATCTGTATAAAATCTTTTAAATTATTAGAAATCTGGTTATACCCTTTTTAAAATCTTTGGAAATGTCCGAAATATTTGAAATCTGGCGTACACGCTTTTTTCAAATCTTTGCAGTCTTTATGAAATGTTCGAAATCTCTGAGAATTTTTTTGTGAAATCTTTGTCAAAACTTTTAAAATATTTGTGAATTTTTTCTTAAATTTTAATTGGTTAAATCTTGTTTAATCGTTGAAATCATGGAATTATTTGAAATCTTAGTTAAATCTTTTCAAATCTTCTAAAATGCTTTGAAACCTTTTTGAAATCGTTTGAAATACTTCCAATCTTTTGAAAGTTTTAAAGGCTTTGTGAAATTGTTGTGAAATATTTGGAATACATACATTACACAGCTTTTTCAATCTGTGAAATCTTTGTAAAATGTTCAAAATCCTTTTAAATATTTTAGAATCTCTGAAATATTTCTAAACCTTTTGAAATTTTTAGTAATGTTTGGTAATCTGGTGTGCACTCAAAAACCAATTAGCGAATCCCTTGAAAAATTCGCTATATGGCAATGGCTCATTCTAATTTTGAAACTGAACTAAAATCGAAATTGACAACTAATAGTTTTCATATGTAATTTGAGTAACACAAAAAAATGTATACTTTAACATTCTACATTAGCAAAGACGAAATTACAAACTTGCAGAATTATTCACAATATTAAAGTCTGTTAATTGCAATCTATAAAATAATAAGTAAAGTCTACAAAAAATGCCTGGAAATCGCTTGATTTATTCTGTAAAGAGTAAACGATCAATTATATCTTGGTAAATAAAAAGCTTTTCAGTAGCAATATTTACTCTAAATGAGATGTTTCTTTCATAACAGATTAAAAAATTTATATTACTTTTCGCACTTCAATAAAATAACTGTTTTAAAAGAAAAGTACAAATGAATTTAAGGTTCTCGTGAAAAACTCAAGGAGAGTTCTAGGTTTTCAAGATCGCTGGACACCTTGACTGCTCTATTAAATGTAAATGTTTGAAGTATTACCGTTGCCATAATTTGATTTCCGACTACCATGTGGGGAATAGGAGCTCGCAAGTGAACTGCTTCCCTCGCCAATTGGCTGAAGAGCTCTTTGCAAAAAAGAACATTTTGTGCCGCTTCCAGTTTCTGCTGCCAATTCGTGTTGTTCGTACTATTCGTATTATTGTTCAAGAGACTAATGTTTACGCTGCACAAATCTTCTTGATCTGAAATAAAACTCTCGTCAAGTGTCATTTCTGGCGTGAATTCCAGCCTGGTTATATTACCGAGGATTGAGGAATTTATATGGTAGGGGTAAGCAGGGTGGCGATTCGGCGGACGATTTCAAATTCCCAGTCATTTCAGGGTCAAATTTTCCGATTTTAACACAATCGAGCAAAACATTTCAAAATAAAGAAATCTTCAAATAAAATTATGAATCATCAACTGGAATTTCAAACCAAACAGATGAATTTTCAACGAAAATTATGAATATTTATCTGAAATACTTGAATTTTTAAACAAAAAGATGAACTTTTAAATAATAAGATTAACTTTCTACCAAAAAAATACCATTTTTCAACAAAATACTTGAATTTTAAGGAAATAGTAGAATTTTTAGTCAAAGAAGACAAATTTTAAACTAAATAGTTGAATTTTGAGCTTAAAAAAAAAAATTTCAACAAGAAATGGAACTTACATTTTTATTAAAAAATGAAATAAATCATTTTCATCTTAACTGATGAATTTTCATGTAAAATGATCAATCCTCGAATGGAATAGTTGGTTGTAAAATGATTCGATGAAACAAATCAATCCTTTCTTCTGCCGTTGATATTTATTGATTTCAAATCGTAGATTTTAAATTATTTATGTCTTACGATTCAATCGTAAATCGCAAAATAATACGAGTCAAAAAAACATGTTCTTCGAAACTCAGATATTTATTTAATAGAAATTTGATCTCTTTGACTATTTTAAACCATCATCAACTCAGGTAACAATGCATTGAAATCTACGTAATTATCCATCATATTTGTTCAGACTAAAATTACTAATCTTTAAAATAATTATTTAGGTTAGGAACCTTTGAAAAAGGTATGCATGTGTACCGAAACGTCAGGAAGTTCAAAAGGAGTTTTTTCTATTATATAAATATCTGAGTTTCGAAGAACATGTTTTTTTGACTCATATTTATTTTGCGATTTACGATTGGACCGTAAGACATAAATAATTTGAAATCTACGATTTGAAATCAATGGAATAGTTGGATTGAAAAAAGAGTTTTTAACTAAAACAATGTATCTTCATCTAAAATAGTTGAACTTTTAACAATAAAATAATTTTTAGTAAAAAAGATAAATTGCCAACCAAAACTTAAATTTAAGTTGTAAATTAGGAAAATCAATGTTCAATAAAAAGGAGGATTTTTTAGCTAAAAAATATTATTTTTAAACTAAAAATAAAATAATTAAATTTTCAGTCAAAAAATAAATGTTAAAAAAATCCATTTTTCAATAAAATTATCGAATATTCAACTGGAATAGTATACCGA
>NC_046664.1:37286194-37293019 GCF_010883055.1 Belonocnema kinseyi | reverse complement strand
AGAGAGATTAATTTGTAATTAAAATGATGAATCTTCAATAAAAAGTTAATTTTCAACCAAAGTTTATTTTAAACCAAGTAAATTTATTTCTAGCACAAAAGATGAATTTTCAACTAAAATGATAAATATTTGACTGGAACAATTGAATTTTCAACCAAAAAAATCGATTTTCTAAGAAATAAATTAATTTTCAGTTTAAAAAGACAAACTTACATTTTGAACTTGAAAAGATCAATTTTCCGCCCGAAACGGAATGATTAAATTTTCAGTTAAAAAAAATGAACTTTTAACCAAACTGATGAATTTTCAACTAAAATTAATGAATTTTCAACTGAAATAGTTGAATTTTATACCTACCAAGAAAATGAATTTTTAGAAAAATGGATAAATTTTCGCCCCAAAAAAATAAAATTCCAACAAAAAACAGAATAGTTGAATTTTCGGTTCAGAATCTAATTCTTAACAAAAAAATGGGATTTCCAGAAAAATTGTTTGTTGAATTTTCAATTAAAATAACTATACTTCCAACAAACAAATTAATTTTTAACAAAAGAGTTTAACTTTTAAACACAAGTAGTTGAATTTTCAAGAAAAAAAATGATAAATTCATCATGAAAAATGTAAACAAAATTATATTAATTCAAAAATATTTTCTCCTCGAAATACTACTTATGACGAATTTTGTCTTGGATCGGATTTTTTAAACTCCTTTTTTCTCAATCCCAGTTTTAATTATTAAAAAAAATCCCATTTTATGTCAAAAATTCGTAAAACTGTAAATAAAGTAGAAATCACTTTTCTTAATTGACCAAAATTATTAAATAAATTAAAACTTGAAGTTTGCTACGATCAGCAGTAAATTCTCGGGTTTTAAATTAAATTCCCGGTCAATAAAATTACCGGTCACCTCCAAGAGTTTTACGAATCCTGGCCTCACAGTCCCTATTGGACAAAATATAGGTACCATATAGCCATAACATACGTATTGTCACGTTCATATGGTACTTTTTCGCACTCAGAATAACAAATTCAGGATAAATTCATCAGCTTTTAAAGCAATTTAAGTTAAATTAAAATTAATCGGAAAAAAATAATAAATGCCATTGATTTTCGTAAAATTGGAAAGAATTTAGGGGAATTTAAGATAAATGAGGAGAATTTCGATGAATTTCATTAAAATTTAAGGTAAATTTTAAAGAGTTAAAATTAATTGAAAACAATTTTAAGATACAAAAAAGATTAATTGAATTTATTAACTTTGCAATAAGCTTAGGTGTATACACGGGAATTCCAAAGAATATGATAAAATGGCTTAGAATTCTAGGTGAGGTTAAAATACTTCAGGATCATTAAATAAATACTTTTAAGAATTCAAAGAAAATCCATTGAATTAAGTTGAATTTAATTAATCTAGTAAAGTTCAAACGAATTAAAACATTTCAAGAGAGTTCCAAAGAGTTAAAAAGAACTCAGGACAAATTAATAAGAATTCAGGATGAACTCTAAAAAATAATTTTAAATCTCTTAGATCTTGAAAACAACTAATTTATAACCGAAAAACTGACTGATGCCTGCAAACAATTTTCAAAGATTTCAAATGAATTGGAAATAATTTTAAGAATCAAAAAAATTCCATTGATTTCAGTAAAAATTGAGAGAAATTAATGAAATTTAAGGGAAATAAGAAGAATTCGATGAAATTCATAAATAAAATTAAGCTGAATTACAAAAGCAATCAAGTGAATTGAAAACGATTCCAAAATGAATTAAACAGAAACTTTAAGAATCCATTGGATTGAGAAAAATTGAGTGAAATTAGAAGAGTTCAGAATAATTAAGGATCAATTAATAAGAATTTCATGCGAATTCCAAATTAATTGCGAAACAATATTTGAAAATCTCTTCAAATCTGAGAAACCCTACGAAATGCATCACTTCATCTGAATAAATTCTTTGAAATCCATTAAAATATTAAAATTCCTTGAAATTATTTGAGTCTCTTGAAAAAACCTTGGAATCTTAGAATATCCTAAAATATTTTGAAGTTTTTAAAAGCCCTTCAAACTATTAATATAAACAAAAAAATACTGTGAATCTTAAACTTCCTAAAATATTTCAAATTCTTTGATACATTTTAAAATCCCATGAAACTTTGTATAGCCCTTGAAAACGCCTCGGAATCTTTTTAAATACCCTTAAATATTTTAAATCCTTTGAAGTACCATTGAATCACTAAAATCAATAAAAAATTTCTTTGTAATCTTTTTAAATACGCTATAATATTTCAAATCCTTCAGAATCTTTTGAAATCCTTTAAAATGTCGAGGTATTTGAAAAAATATCTGGAAAATGTCGTAAAATACATTGAGAAGCATAAGATCCCTTAAAATCATTGTAATTATCGGAAATCTAAAAAAATCCTGTGAGAAATCTTTTAAAACCGTTTCATATCTTCAGAAATTCTAGAAAATTCTTTATCCCAAAATACTGCATTCGCTTTGAAATCCCTTCAAATTATTGAAATCAATCAAACTTTTTTAGGAATCTTTAAAAATTTCCTAAAATATTGAAAATCCTTTGAAACCCTACAAAACACCTCACTTCTCGTGAATACAATCTTTAAAATCAACTAAAATAGTATCAAATCCGGTTAAATCTCTATTAAATCTTTGAAATCCCTACAAATTAATGAAATAAATTAATGATTCATTGGAATGTTTTAAAATTTGTTATAAATTTTTTTATTAAAATCTCTTAAAAATGCCTTCAAATTTTTAAAAATTCCCTAAAATCTTGAAAATCCCCTCAAATAGTTGAAATCAATACAAATTTTATCGTACATCACTATTCACACATAAACAAACAACAGTAATCACAGTATCTAATGTCGTCAAAAATGGTGAATAGGTAACATTTTTTTCTAAAATAGGTGGCAAATAGGTGATAAAAAAATGTTAAATAAGACAAACAAATACGTTGCAATTTGTTGTAAACCGGGAGATGACCGGAAAATTTTTTCTTCGATTAAAACGGCCACCCTGAAAAATGGTGTATTTACATTGCCACTGAGAACTAATTTTCAATTAAAAAAAAAACTATTTTTTTACAAGTACAACCGATTTTTTACCCCTTAGTTAAATCCATTGCAAATGATTAAATTTTCTATAAAAAAAGTTGAATTTTGTACTAAATACTACCAAGAAAAATTTTTCAGTCAAGAATGAAAAATAATGTTAACCAAATTGTTGAATTTTCAACAAAAAATATTAATTTTATGAAAAAATGTTATAGTTGATATTTTCACGACAAAATTTTAATTAAAAACAAAAAAGAGTTTGTTTAATTTTCAAGCCAAAAAGCCTAATTCGCTATAAAACAATTTAATTTTGAAAACGAGAACCTAAAATAACAACAAAAAAGTTTACTTACAATTAATCAGTTGACTTTTTTAACAAAATATTTGAATTTGCAGTAAAAATTTATTTTCAACAAAAAGCATGTTTAATTTTTTTTAAACCAAAAAACGAACTTCCAACTGAAATTATGAATCTTTAACGAAAAAAATAAAATTTGAAAAAATTCGTTCAACTTTCAACCAAGTAGTGGAATTTTTAATAAATCATTTTTTTGGTTCAAAATTCTACTTTTTGGTTACAAATTCTACTATTAAGTTAAAGATTTAATTATTCTGTTGAAAATTAAAGTCTTTTGGTAAAAAGTAATCGTTTTTGATCGAATATTTGTATTGTTTGGTTGAAAATTAATTATTTTTATTTAAAAAGTCTATTATTGTATTTTTCTTTAAGAAATAATCTCTTTGAATTAAAGAACATACATTTTGTGAAACTTCAACAATTTTTTTTGAAAAAGTCTACGTTTTTGACCAAAAATTTATAGTTTTGTAGAAAATTTATCTTTTGGTGGAAAAATCTTTTTTTCTTTTTATTTGTTACAAATTCACCTTTTATGTAAGAGAAATAATTATTTTTATTGAAGTCTAATATTATATTTTTGGTCTTTAGTTAAAAACACCACACATTCGTTGAAAGTTTAATTATTTTACTGAAAATTCCACTAGTTTCTTAAAGAGTCACCTTTTTTTGTTTAAAATTAATCTTTTGGTTCCAAAAATCTATTATTTGGTTCAAAATTTATCTTTTTGAGTGAAAGTTAGTTCTTTTCATCAAAAACAACAAAAAAAAGTATCATATTTCTGTTCCAGGATTAATCTGAATTCAACTATTTTTTTAAAAAGACATCTTTTTTTGTCGAAAATTCATCCTCTTTGGATTTCAATTTCAATTTTACTTGCAAAATCGTCATTTTGGGTGGCAAATTCAACTATTTGCTAAAAAAAAACTCACCTTTTGGCTAAAAATTCATCTGTTGGTTAGAAATTCTACTATTAAGTTGAAAATTCAACTATTTTCTTAAAAAGTAATGTTTTTTTTAATCAAAATTTCAACTGATTTATTGAACACTTGTATTTTTGGATAGAAAGTCCAGCCTTTCGGTGCGAAAATCCTCATTTTTTAGAAAAGTCATATTTTTAGTTGAAAATTCGTCTACCTTGCTTCAAAAATAAACTGGCTTGTAAAATATTCATATTTTCAAATTAAAAATTAAAAATTATGTTTGAAAATGCAACTCTTTCTGGTTGAAGTTTAATCTCCTTCGTTTGAAAATTCCATCATTTGGTTCAATATTCGTCGATTAGAAAGTGTAATAAAAACTGTATTTGGTGTGCAAGTTGTAATTTTGAATAAAATGTTATTTTTTCAATTGAAAAAAGGTGACAAAAGATGAGAAAACCCAAAATATGAGAAAAAGGTGACAAATTCCTAAAAAAAGGTGACAAAACTGAAAATAGGTGACTAAAGGTGAATAGGTGACACTCTGTGATGACTGACACAACTTACTAATAACCCATAGGAAGATCGATTTTCTGATTACCTTTTTGGCACAAGACCTCAATGTATGCAACTCCTTGAAGTTCGCTAGGAATTGTGACACGTAAGGCCGACGGTTTACCAGTAGACGGTACTGCAGGAAGTAGCGCATTCGGATTGGGCGAGGCAGGTGGACTTGTACTGGTGTCTTCTTCTTCCTCCGCTTTTGTCACTTCGAACATTCCCGTTTGCGTATATTTTGAACCCGCTGTTTGATTGAAAGAAACAAATTTATATCACTTGGTTTTCATTTTAAATTTTTAACTGAAAGTTTTTCGGGAAAACTCAGTAATCTTAAAAAAAAAAAAAAATTTACCAGTGCGATAGCTCAAGTCTCCGATTATGGAATTAGAAACTTTCTTAAGGCGCCAATTCTGACGAAGTCGTAGCAACTCAATATGGAAATTAGGAGTCGTGCGATTCCTCGCTAATTCATTTTGGCAATTTTTCAGCCTCTCGGCGCCTTGCATGAGAACTTGTGCTGCACCAGAAAGTGCCTTTTTCCTGCCATAAACTTGGACCATTTGTTTGACTTCAACGGCCTCTTGTGGTATCGGATCCAAAACCATGTACCTTTTTTCTCGAGCTATCGAGAGGACGTCGGCAAGCACACATACTTCAGTTAAAGCATTTCTGTCTCGAAAAATTATTGAGTTATTAGAAAATACTAGGTTACAATTTGACTTGAATTGAAAGAATGTATTTTTTTTTATTTTTTAGATGCTAGCCAACAAACATGTGTGCGATTATTGTCCTTATTTCTTACATATATTTTCAATAAAAATATAGGGTACAAGTAGCGTTCGTCACCACGTTTTTCCCATTAGTTTCATTCAAAGAATATTTCCATATTTTAAGTAACCAGTTGTATTTACTTGTAAATTCTAACACTTGAAATAGGACTATATCAAAAATGACTGCTAATGGTTCGCTGGCCACAAATCTTTTGTAAACAATACAAATAAATATTTTATTTAAGAAATCTTTTTAAACATTTTAAACCTTTCAAAATTTCTTTAAATGGCTTCAAATTTCCTGACACGGCATGAAATCCTTAACAGTTCTTTGGAACCCAATAAAATCCCTTAAAATAATTTAAAATACTTTGAAAGACCTAAAAAAATCTTAATCAGTCATAATCAATTAAAATATGTTGCAAGCTCATGTAATCCCATACAACATTATTTAAATCAGTTTAAATGTCTCATAATCTTTTAAGCCTGCTCAAATTACATGAAATCCCTAAAAATCCTCTGGAATTCCTTAAAATGTTTAGAGATTTTTTTTTAAGTCTTTCAAGCCTTTTACAATTCTTTATAGTCTTTAGAAATTGTTGAAATTACTTGAAATATTTTGGAATCCTTAAAAATCGCATAACATTCTTTGTAAATTCTTAAACTGGTCTAAAATTCCTTAAAGGCCTTTGAAATTTCTCTAAATCTCTTGAAATTCGTTAAAATACTTGAAATAATAATAAATTCTTTCAAATATTACGAAATAATTCTGAAATATTGAAATTCGTTAAAACTTTTTTTTATTCGAATGATCAACCACGCGGCACTCAAGATTTAGCAGCAATTAATTGCAGCAGGATTTCGCCGGGAGCGGGTGCTAATCTGGAAAATTGCACCCGCTTCCAGCGAAATCGCGGTAAAACTTCAGCCACAACCACGTCTCACAACCGTGAGATAGGTGGTTACAGTCTGTGAAGGAATCAATACGACGATCCAGAAAAAGCCTCGTGCACCCTAAGAACACGGAGCGACCCAAGGATAACCGCCATCTGCATTTTTCCCGCAAGTGTTCTAGCATATTGTTGACACGCAGGGATGCTTTTTAGGCCATTAGCAAGTGAAAGCTTGGCACCTCCAAGAGC
>NC_046664.1:37282841-37286094 GCF_010883055.1 Belonocnema kinseyi | reverse complement strand
GTCAGGCCTCGAGTGAGCAACAGAAACAATTGTCGAGAATATAAAGTTCCAGTATATGCGGCACTTCCCATTCTCGACAATTGACTCGATTTTCCTAGGAGCGTTTAAAGGAGCGATATTAAGGTTAATGCCGTACGAGTGACAGAGATGGTAATAAAGCACTCTTAGTGGCGCATTGCGCCTTTAAATGTAGATCGTTCCCGCGTGAGTTGGACAACTAGATAGTATGTGAGCTAAATGTTCGGGGTGTGCATGGCACGCCCTGCAGCTATCATCAGGAATGTCTTGGCTCAAAATGTGGCGACGTTGTGTTAAGGTGGAAATAAAACACTCTTGGCATGCAAAAATTAAACCCTCCGTACCAGACTTCAATCCGGGCGATTTAAGGAAAGCAAACGTAAGCTCACAAGACATTGACTGATCGTTCACATTTCTGTGGAAGATACCGTGCATCCTCTTATCGAGGAGCTGTTCACGAAAGTTTTTCTCTTGTGCTTTCTTAATCCGGGCTTTCAGGAGTGAGTACTCGAGATAGATAAGATTTGATGCATTTTGCTCACCCCTAATACTGAAGTTAAGTCCGAGTGTTTCAGCAGCCTCTGCCGCTGCTTTTTACAGAAACGCTCCTTTGCCCCCTTCTTCGTGATTCCTGACCATTTTAAGAAGAGAATCTCTTCCATTTGCAACTCGATGTGCGGTACCCAGAAAAATCCTGTTGTGAAGACATTCAAGACTCAATATTCCGCGACCAACTTGACGGCGTGAGATGTACAGTCGCGGAACGGAAGACTTAAGATGCATGCTTTTGTTCATGTGCATAACCTTTCTTGTCCCGATATCAAGGGATCTGAGCTCATTCTTCGTCCATGGAATTACTCCAAATGAATAGAGTACTACCGGGACGGCAAGCATATTCGTTGCAGATACTTTGTTCCTCGCCGACAGTTCGGAAGACCAAATTTGCCGGATAAGACGTTTGTATCTGCTTCAGAGAGTATCCTTTATAGATATCACATCCTGAATGCGGCTCTGTGGCACGCCCAGGTATGTATAAGTCTCTCCAGTGCAAAGGTGTCGTATAGCGCTTCTATCAACGAGCTCAGGATCTTCAGGGATACCATTAAGTTTTCCTCGCTCCCAATAAACCTTGGCGCATTTGTCTAGCCCAAATTCCATTCCAATTTCCTTACTATATCGTTCGACAATCCCTAGAGCTAGATGTAGTTGCTCTTTGTTTTTAGCATACCTTGTACTTTCGATCTGCAGGTTTGCCGCACAAGCATCCGTCGGAATGGCGATGTGCTAGAGATAGTGGCAATAATGTAAGGCAAAAGAGGAGCGGGCTCATGGTGCCGCCCTGAAAGACACATCTCTGAAAGGTAACCTTGTTAGTTGTCACACGATTTTTTCCATATGAGATAGTAAATCTGGTTTTCCAAAGCGGCATCAATCTCTCTATACACCTATTTGCGGATGAACCTTTAAGATTTCCAAAAGACAGATGATAAGTCTATGGGAGGTCGAATCGAAAGCTTTCCGATAATCAATCCAGGCCATCGATAGGTCACGCTGGTAGAATACTGCATCTTTGCAGACACATCTCTTGATGAGCAGGTTCTCCCGACATCCCGCTACGCCTTTCTTTGAGCCTCGATGTTCATACATTTCTTGCCACACAGGTTCAATTGCCCGAACAATCCTATCGTTTAGGATAGCTGTGAATATCTTATAAAGTGTGTTCAGACAAGTGATTGGCCTGTAATTCTTCGGGTCAGCTAAGTTGCCTATTTTGGCAGGAGTATTGTGCGCCCTTCCACCAACCACTCCGGAATCGGCTCTTCCGACTTTAAATATGAGGTGAAAATACGAGCAAAGTGCTGATGGGTTGAAGAAAACTTCTTCCACCAGTAGGTTTTGATACAATCTGGTCACGGTGCGGAATAGTTCTTTATCCCCCTTAATACTTTTTTCACCTCCTCGGTAGGGATGGGTGGACATTCTTTATCAGGTGTTATGAGGACATCACATAGCTCCTTGAAGCTATTTATATTTTCTGAGTCTTCGTCCAGTCTATGCTGCACTTCGTAGACTTCTCTCCAAAATACTTCGACCTCCTCTGGTTTGGGTGGGTGTTCGAAAGTAACTGGAATGTCTTGGAAGAGTCGAGATGGGTCAGAGAGAAACTGTTGATTTTCTCTGACCCACCTCTCCCTCCGGTCTAGGCTTCTCTTAGCGTCAGATAGTATCCGTATTCTCTCAACAATATGCTGCCTGATGGTCAGCAGCTTTGACTTATTAAGTGTGTGATAATGGGTCCGGAGTTCGCGCAAGTCACTTTATGACAAGTCGATGCATTCGTCTTTTGGTCTTATGATCAGCCGTTGGTTTTGTTATACGGTTCGCATCGGCCAAAGCTCTCGCTGCATTATACACACAATAATTGATAGCCCAGAGGTCGGATTCTCCGGAAAAATGTCCACGAAGGTCGTCATCCATTTCAGTCAGATCTTTAGGCTTGAGAGAAACCTTGGTGTTGATGTTCCTCCGGGTTATAAAACATCGCTATTCCTCTACTGGATGCCTGCCCGCGGTTGGTCTTAGTGTCGCCTCTCGTTCTCTGTTGCCGGCTTGTTCTAGCTGTGGTAGAGTAGGCGTTCCGCTTACATAGCCCCTTTTTCGAAGTAGTTCAGCATGGTTTCGCAGACGTTGCTGCGAAAAGTGTGATAGCTCCGGGTGTTTCTCGCACCACAGAGCATGCGACCGTGCCATGTAACCCTGTTCAGGGGCAACACTCGCATCGTAGCACTCTAGCAAGTCGTGATTCAGTCGCTCCAACCACCCAAAGGTCGCAAGATCCTGCCGATCCATCGCATTGAATCCATTTTCATTGGCTCCCCCAGCTCTAGATTGGTCGGCATTGTTGGCCGACCTATTGTCGGGAGCCCTGCGCGTTCTGTTGTTTTGAACCGCACTTACTACAACTATGTTTGGTGTTGTCATTGTCGTTCCCACGAGAAGTTAGGGAAAGAGGTTCGTCCATCCTTGTAGAGCCCCGCATGCAAGGATAAGGCTGCGTACTCAGAGAGGTCGCCCGGTATCCCAGAGTCACCGTTCTAGACACCTCACCCAGGTGCCATTTAGCTTTCGGCATGGTTTTCACACCTCCACTTGGGGGTTAATTCCTTCGGGACCACCCCTGGACAATTGTCCACGACTGCCTATTTATTTTTGTAACCATATTCAGCAGAAACCC
>NC_046664.1:37276071-37282741 GCF_010883055.1 Belonocnema kinseyi | reverse complement strand
TACGTTGAAGCCGAATAACCCTTAATGTCGAGTATTTGTTAATACAATTTGTTTATAACAATTAACTATGCAAGTTAAGAATTTTTTATATTTCTTATACCCATGTGCACTAAATTCAAAGGACGAGAAGTATAACAAAAATTTTGTCTAGAAGATAAAAAATGAAATTAGAAAAATCGACATTTTTTTCGATGTTTGCATTAAAATAAAAATTAAATAAACAAAAAAATAAAAAATCTACTCTCACCATTTTCTGAAAAATTTAGTTCTGAATTTTTCAACAAAAAAAATTCTAAAATCGGTGCATAATTGCGTTCTAAATGTCATTTTGAACCTCGTTTTCCGATTTCACCCCACTGTGCGCCGCCGCACGGCTGAAACTTTGTCAAATGTATTAGAGTACAATAAGGTACGTTTAGGTACTGCATTTTGGTAGGAACTTTACTGAAAATTATTTTATCTTTTTTTTAAACCTCGGCATTTTTTGAACGTTCCAACTTTTTTTATACATAAAATATCGGTCTCAAACTTTGAGTAATGCAAGAGCCGAAAGAAAACTACGTTTAAGTACAAATCTTAATAATAAAAGATGTAAAAAAAAATTTCAACAATCAATTCCAACGGCATCAGCCGGTAACGTTGTACACGAAAATACGAACCCTCTAGAGCCTCGTCTAGTGGCCGCCAGGTATCGTATTTTCGTGTACAACGTTACCGGCTGATGCCGTTGGAATTGATTGTTGAAATATATTTTTTTACATCTTTTATTATTAGGCTTTGTACTTAAACGTAGTTTTCTTTCGGCTCTTGCATTTCTCAAAGTTTGAGACCGACCGTTTATGTATAAAAAAAGTTCGAACGTTCAAAAAATGTTGAGGTTCAGAAAAAAGATGAAATAATTTTCAGTGAAGTTCCTACCAAAATGCAGTACCTAAACGTACTTTATTGTACTCTAATACATTTCCCAAAGTTTCAGCTCGATATTTTATTTATAAAAAAAGTTCTTAGGTTTAAAAAAACATTCAGTGAACTGAAAAAGTGAGGTCGGTAATATAGGTATTTAGCTGTGTCACATGCCCTTAATATATTAATCTCCAAAATATGCTTTTCAGGTTTTGCCAGGCATACAGCTGATAATTGGACTATGTCACAGTACCGGCAACGACAAAAAGCCCTCAGCACCGCCAGCTCACAAAACCGATCACGATCACGTACTCGAGCATTCATTGCATCAATTACTGCGTGAAGTACATCACAAAAATACTCATCATCCATTCCCTCATCCTGCGTCTGGTCCACTGGGCCCAAGCAAACGCAGATGTCTTGCAGGTCCAAGTGCAGCTGATCGATATGAACTGATCGAGATGACCAAGAGTCAGACTTTATTGGAACAAATCATCCAGCAGGCCCAACACTTCTTTATGCGTCTGCGAACAGAATACGTTTTAGATACAATTGCCAAGGAAGTGAAAGATCCTCTTATCGTTTCTCATTGGAATGCTCTCAATTCGCCGACTCAGTCCTGTGTGAAGATAAATATTCTAACTCACGGTTACGACTCGATGTATCGCACATCTCTGGTCGTGCATGTCGGTGAAAAATCTCTCAAGTGTGTTTGTCGGGATGGCAGAGTGATGCACATGAGTTACGAGCCTCAAGAATTGCGCGATCTAATCTTCTGTCAGATCCATCAGCACCAAATTATCGCGGTTCAATCTTTAGCGAAATGTATGGGTTGGCAGTTTCTTTCGAACAGTTCGCATCTAGGTCTTGGGGCAGTGGAGCCGCTTGGAAATGCGAGCAGTTGTATATTGGCATCTCCAATTGGCGACAGAATGATAGCGGTCAGATGTGAACCGCAAAATGGGATTCAGGTTGCAATAGCTCATTCGCCGCGAAAGGACTTCTTCCCGGGTCAACTGGTGCGAGAGAGAAAGTGGGAAAATCTCGGAGGATCGTTCAAAGAGGTCAGATGGGACAAAATGGAGGGGAAGAACTTCTTGAATAAGATGGAACTGCTCATGGCTTCCCTCACAAGCTCTTAATAATTTGCGAGAGACATTAAACAGGGTGATAGAATTAAGGTGATAGTGAAGTTTGAGTTTCTAAATATGTACAAGATTTTTAGGTAGGCAATTTGATTGTTATGCATCTGTAACGAATACACATCAAGAATTACTTAACGGTGAATTTGTCAATTTTATAACAGTTTATTGTTTACAAAAAAGACTGATACGAATGACACATTAGTTGCAGTGACGGATGGTGTAAAATTAACAAGACAGTAAATTAATTGAAAATTTTAATTCTTATTGAATACGAGCAGAGTGCATTATATTTTGTCTGTACATTTTCTTACTGCGGACTAACATCATTCTTACAATATTTTTTACGTAACATGAAAAGGAAAATCAATAAATTATTGGAATACGATTTCGAAAATGATACAGTATTCTTTCGTTATTCCAGTTTTCAGGTCCACCGTTCAAAAATAGTAACCAGGGTGTCTACTTAAATCCTGGAAGAAACTTCCCGGATAATTTCAGGTATTTTACGTTTTTTTCAGGTATGATTTTTCACAGTACGGAACCATTCAATTATTTTGCTTTTTTTAAAATAATAAACTAAGGACATGCATTCAACTGATGCATGTCCTTAGTTGAAATGCATTCAACATTCAACGAGTTTATGATAACTAATGTTTTTTTCAGTTTTTAAGGGTTTAATTGATATGTTTAATAGAGAAACCGTTAAAAATTTATACTTCAAGCTTTTATTAAATATATAGGCACCATCGATTAATTAAATAATTCATTAATACTGAAAAAATAACCATTAATTTTATGAATGTGTCTCACCAAATAGTTGAATTTTGAACTAAAAAAATATCAGTTTTCAACCAAAAATGGAACAGTCAAATATTCAATTAAAATAATTAATTTAGTTGATTTTTAACTAAAAAAGAAACAATTTCAACCCGATAGTTGAATTTAAAACTAAAAATGATCCGTTTTTATCCATAAATGTAAATATTAAATTTTCAGTTAAAAAATTTATATTTTCAAAAAAAAAAAACAATTTTCAACAATAAGTTAAATTTTCCATCAAAGTGATGAATTTTTATTCTTTTTAAATATAATGATGAATCTTTGACTGAAATAAATTAATTTTAAACCAAACAGATGAATTTTCAACAAAAATTATGGAATAATAAACTGGATTAGTTAAATTTTCAACTAAAGCGATACATTTACAAATAAAATTATGAATATTTGATTGAAATACTTGAATTTTCAACGAAAAAGATGAATTAAAAAAAAGCTAATTTTGTAAATAAAAACCTATTTTAAAGCGAAATACGTGAATTTTCCACAAAATAGTTGAATTTTAAAATAAAAAAGACAAATTTTCGACCAAATAGTTGGATTTTGAATTTAAAAAATTAAATTATCAACAAAAAATGGAATAGTTACATTTTCAGTTCATTTTTTTTTTTTTTTTTTTAATAAAAGTGATGAATTTTTAACTAAAGTGATGAATCATCAACTGAAATAGTTGAATTTTAAACCAAAAAGATGAATTTTCAACGAAATAGTTGAATTTTTAACTAAAAAATATAAATTTTCAAACAAAGTGATGAATTTTTAAATAAAATGATTAATCTTTACCTGGATTAGTTGAATTTTAAACTAAAAAACATCAATTTTTAACGAAGCAGTTTTATTTTCAACGAAAAAGATTAATTTTCACACAAGAAGATTAATTATTTACCAAAAAGCAGATTTTTCAACAAAATACATGAATTTTTAGAGAAACAGTCGAATTTTTAACTAAAAAAGACCAATTTTCAACCAAATAATTCAATTTTTGCCTAAAAAAGAATCACTTTTAACCACAAATGGGAATAGTTAAATTTGCAGTTTAAAAAAATTCATTTATACAGGAAGAAAATAATTTTCAACGCCATAGTTAAATGTTCAATCAGTGATGAACTTGCCATTATAATGATACATTTTTAACTGAAATAGTTGAATTTTCAACTAAAAAAAGATGAATTTTCAACTAACATTATGGAATATTCAACTGGAATATTTGGATTTTCAACCAAATAGATGAATTTTCAACTAAAATATATCAATTTTCACTCAAAAATTGAATAAATATAATTTTAAAAAATTATATTTTCAAACAAAGTGATGAATTTTCAACCAAAATGATTAGTCTTCAACAGAAATAGCTAAACGTTAAACAAAAACGATGAATTTTTAAAGGAAGAAAATGAATTTTTACCAAAAAATATGATTTTTCCACTAAAAAAGATAATTTTTCAAACAAAAATTGAATAGTTAAATTTTCAGTAAAAAAATCATTTTAAGCTACAGAGATGCATTTTTAACTAACGTGATGTAATATTCAACTGGAACAATTAAATTTTTAGTTGAAAAAATTAAAATAAAACAGAACAATTTGAAACAAAATAATTTAAGTTTCAACTATAATAATTAAATTTTCAATAAAAAAAATTTAACTTTTAGCCAAGGAAAAAACGAATTTTTAACAAAACAGCTCAGTTTTCAACCAAAGAAATGAATTTTCAATTCAAATAATGAGCCTTCAAACAAATTAAAAAATATATTAATCCTGAAGAAAAAAATTTAGTAGTTGATATTTCAATCAAAAAAGATTTCAATTTTTAATCAAAACAGTTTAATTCAATTAAAAACGGATGACTCTTCAAAATGAGTTGAATTTTTAACTATGAAAAAGAAAATATTGCTAAAAAAGCGGGTGAATTTTCAACTAAAAAAGATCAATTTTTAATCAATAAGAGAATAGTTAAATATTCAGTAAAAGAAAATTCATTTCAAACAGAAAAAAACGGATTTTCAACAAAATCGTCAAATACACCAATATAAGGCCACTTTTACAAATAAAAAATTATTGCTATTGCATTTTATAATTAAATTTAAAAAAAGATTAAGCACAATCGCGAAAAAATTCCCTGACTTAAAAAAAAATCCCTCACATTTCCAGGTTTTTCCTGGAATATAAAAATTCCCTGGCAATTCCAGGTATTCCAGGTTTTCCAGGTAGGGTAGACACCCTGAGTAACTAAATATACAGTCGTCAAATACTGAGAAATACAATTAATTGATTTTCAAACTCGATAATCTAACGATATAAAATAATTTTTCCTTATCGTTGCATGTAGAGTTTATTACTTATTATAGATTTATCATAATGATATCATGAGGCTAATTCAATAAAACTAACGATGAATATGTAATAGATATGACATGATCACACTTTCATAAATCTTCTCGCTTTTCACATCTCATTCTCCGAAAGCTTTTTATACCTTCACAATTGCGTAGATTCAGCCGCACCGTGTATCCTTCCGGAGACAATTTAACAGAAAATTAAGTAAGGCTTTAAAAATATATATAAACTCAACTTCCAGAGACGATATTCTCTACTTTTATAATTAGATATCTCAAATTGTAGTGGTTCGGATTGGAATCTCGGTTTGAATAACACGCTAAACTGTTCAAATTTTCACTCCCCTTTTTTTATTTCTTCATAAAGCAATTGATTATATTCTGTATTTTACCACCAGCTACTGTAAAGGCCAGTGCAGCCGTAATCAATAGAATTATGTACGATGCTGATAGACTAATTGCTTGATAACTAATTCCATTTAGTAAGGTCATCGCAGAAACAAATAAGTGAGAACCAACCACCCACGCAACTTGACCCCATTTTTTGTGATCAAGGGCGGAAAAGAATATCACACCCCAAAAAGTATGTAGTAATATAAAAGCTAGTGTTGTAGCTGCAGAAATAATGAAAAAGAATTCGTTGCCTCGGCGAAGGCCCATTGTTCCGGGTCCTACGGCATCTGCTAAAACGTTCACCAAGGCAAATGCACCACTCATGAGTCCAAACCCTAGACCGCAGACGTACGCGAAAACGTGTCTACTGTCGGCAACATGCGCCGTTGTCACTTTCTCCAGGCCTCTTTCGGCTTTACGGAGTATCCAGTAGAGGAGGTACCTAGATCAACAAATTCAATGATAATGTCAGTATAGGCCTATAACGACTTCTTTATCATTTTTCTTCGCAATTATAGGATCATTTTACATTTAGAAAAGAAGAAACCATCTTTGTTGAGAAATTGTGTATAGTTTCAAATAGTGTTTAATGATTTTTCAATGGTCTCTAGTTTCTACCATGAAAGAATTCACTTTTTTTTAATTTTATATACTTAGGTCGTTGAAAATCTATTCACGGCAAAAAAGTCCGACAAAAAATATTTTCTCTTCTATTTTCTGATCCTTTTTAATAATTAAATCGTGATACTTATACGTATAATTAAATATTTCTACCCAAGGTTTGCTATTTCGTAGCTGTTATATAAGTAATACTTTGAATGCAAATGGAAAATAACTCTCTGCATTGCTCTCTGCAATTCGCCGAAAAATGAGATCTCTTGAAATCCTTTGGAATCTTTTAAATTAAGCTAAACATTTTTAATACAGTGAAGTCTCGCCTATCTAGAGTTCCACGTACTTTAAGGGCATGTGACACAGCTAAATACCTATATTACCGACCACAGTTTTTCAGTTCACTGAATGTTTTTTTGAACCTCAGAACTTTTTTTGTAAATAAA
>NC_046664.1:37268291-37275971 GCF_010883055.1 Belonocnema kinseyi | reverse complement strand
TTTGAGAAATGCAAGAGCCGAAAGAAAACTACGTTTAAGTACAAAGCTTAATAATAAAAGAAGTAAAAAAATATATTTCAACAATCAATTCCAACGGCATCAGCCGGTAATGTTGTACACGAAAATACGAAACCTGGCGGCCACTAGACGAGGCTCTAGAGGTTACGTATTTTCGTGTACAACGTTACCGGCTGATGCCGTTGGAATTGATTGTTGAAATATATTTTTTTACATCTTTTATTATTAAGCTTTGTACTTAAACGTAGTTTTCTTTCGGCTCTTGCATTTCTCAAAGTTTGAGACCGATATTCTATGTATAAAAAAAGTTGGAACGTTCAAAAAATGTTGATGTTCAGAAAAAAGATGAAATAATTTTCAGTGAAGTTCCTACCAAAATGCAGTAGCTAAACGTACTTTATTGTACTCTTATACATTTCCCAAAGTTTCAGCTCGATATTTTATTTACAAAAAAAATTCTTAGGTTCAAAAAAACATTCAGTGAACTGAAAAACTGTGGTCGGTAATATAGGTATTTAGCTGTGTCACATGCCCTTAAAGTCTCATATTATTTTAAATTGTACAGATCCGTCACCTCCCACCACGGTCCTCGCACGGGATATTAGCTATTTTCACTTCAACCATCAGCTAACTTCACTTTCTTAAAAACTGAGGGGAAAACAATGGATCAAATGCATGGAACAAAACTTTATTTCTGTAACATCTTTGTAATTAATAGCAATGCTAATCATTTTATTATTTCATTGAATAGTAATTAAAAAATAAAAACTATTTTTCAAATACACTTATATAGAAAAAAACATAGCTTTTACGAAGATATTAGCAAAATAGGGAAAAAATGAACTGAATCCCATACATTTGGCCCCTCATGTTCCCCGCAGCAATCTGCGAAGTGAAGTTAGCTCTTAATTGAAATGAAAATACCTAATACGGCGTACGGTCACGCCCGCGTCAACGGCTGACCAATGGGGGAGTTCTGGGAACATTCAAACTTAATATAAGGTAAACCGACCATTACTGGAACAATAATAGATATCGTTGAGTATCTTTTACATACCAACCTAAATCATAAAAGTAAGAATTTTCTAGTATTTTCGAAGTTCTTTTCAATTTATTACCACAATTTGTTTTTGTTCTGACAAGTTATACATTTAGTAAAAAAAAAAAAATAATAAATACTCCTCAAAATCTGTAATGAACTGCTGCCAAATTTGCCATTTTTTGTCTTTCAAAACATTCCGCATAACTTTTATAGCCTTGTATTATTGAAATTTCCTAACTGCGTTTCCATTACTCAGACAGTCACTTTCGTCGTTTTTTAAATTATATTTCGCAGCATTGTGTTAGTGACATATTAAAAACATTGTTTATAAGATCCACACTTGCTGTTCAATTGATTATTTATTTGAAAAAAGCTGTTCACAGTAGTATCTCATAAATTTAATTTTTCAATAAAAATGAGTAAATATGCTTTTCCGTTAGAAATTTATATTTTCGAATTCAAAATATAACGGTTTTGAAGAAAACTCGTTTTTTTAAATTGAAAATTCAACAGTTTGGCTGAAACTTTTTTTCTTTCTTGACTGAAAAATCTTTTTTTAATTAAGATTAAATAATTGAACTGCTATCAATTTGTAATTATTATTATTATTATTATTAATTTGTATTATATTTTTTTATCAGAATTCACCTTTTTTGGTAAACCTAATACTTCCATTTTCTAACAAATTGTTGAATTTTAAGATAAAAAAGATTAATTTTCTATCAAAGATTAATTCTAATAAAAAAGTATAATCATTGATATTTCAACAAAAAATGTTTAAATTCTAAATTGAAAACAATTAAATTCATTGAAAAAAAATTAAATAAAAGAATAAAAGAATGTTCACTTAAACAGTTCGACTTGTAACCAAAACAGATAAAATTTCTACCAAAAAAGAGGATTTGTCAACCACATAAGATTTTTCATTAAAAAAAGAAAAAATAAATTTTTCAGTCAATGAAATTGTCAACCAAATAATAAAATTTTTAACCAAAAAAGAATTTAAATTGTTTAAATACTTTTTTTCAATTTATGTACTAATTTTAATTAAGATGAATTCTGTATCAAAATCTACAAACAAAAAGTTAAATTTGCAAGTAAATCGATAATATTAATCTTATTAATTTTTATCACATTTAATATTATTCTACAATTTTAAATGTTAATGCATACTTACTGATTTGATTAAAAATTAAATTTATGAGTTACTATTAAATTACTTAGGTTAGAATTATAGGTTTCAATAAACTACTTTGAAAAACTTTTGTAGAATAAATAATCAATTAAACGTCAAGCGTGGAGCTTAGAAACAATATTTTTAATGTTAATGAATTTAATTTAATAATATCTTGTTATTTTGTTGAGCAAAATGTTAACATGTTGATATGAATTTTATTAAAAAATAGAGAAAAATAAATTCTCCATTTTCAAATTGTATTTATGAGGGTTACCTTTTCGTAACTGTCCCAGTAATGGTCGATTTACCTTACGAGAAATAGCTTTTTTGATACAAATAATTAATAAATGTTTGTAGTTAATTCGTAAAATAGAGTCAAAGTGTCAGTCATTCAGTTCGAAAAGAGAAAATTTTATATTTTAAGCAGGGCCAGTTTGTCTTGCATAGTTCTGAATTTTACAAAACATTTTTTACTGAATTAAAATTTCAAAGTACATATTTTCAAAAGTTTTCTATTTTTTATAGCGAAAAATAAAAACAAATATATATTCAAATTAAAAAACAAACTGTTTTTGATTAAAATATTATAACTTGAAGTTTCTTCTCTTTGGTTGAAAATTGACCTTTTATTTGGTTTTGTTTTACTTTTGGTTAAAAACTTTTTTTTTTTTTAAATACCTAACTATTTTGATGAAAATCAGTTTTCTTTTCTTAATGCAAATTCATGTTTTTGATTGAAAATTTGTCTCTTATGGTTAAAAATTAATCATTATACTTAACAATTAATTTTTTTGTTGAAAAATCATTTTTTGGGTTGAAAATTTAACTAATGTTTTCAAAATTCGTTTCCTTTTCTTAAAAATTGACTTTTTTTTTTAGAAAATTATTCTACTATTTTGAAAATTCATTTATTCTGGTTAAAAATTCACTTCTTTGGTTACAAATTTAAATACTTTGTTGGAAATAGTTTTTTTTTGTTGTTAAAAATAAAAATTTAAAATTAGTTTTTTTTTAACTGAAAATTGAACTATTTCTTGGTTACAAAATTATTTTTTTATTAGCAAATTTGGTCTTTTATGTGTACATTCAACTGTTTTTTATTTAATATTAAAATCCTTTTTTATTGAAATATAACTATTTAATTTTTCGTTGAAAATTCATCTTTTTCGGTTCAAAGTTATAATACTTTGTTAAAAAGTAATTTTATAGTTGATGATTCATTACTTTAGTTGAAAAATTATGTCTATGTTTGGAAATTTAACTATTATATTAAAAAATTCGCTTTTTTTATTAATAATTAATTTTTGTAAACGAAAATTTCACTATACTATTTTAGTTAGAACTTCAAATATTTAGTTGGAAATTTATATCTTTTTTAAATATTTGTCTTTCTATTTGAAACTTAATCTTCTTGTTTCAAAAATCATAATTTTTGTCGAAAATTGAACTATTTCATTGTTCGCACAAAATTGATCTTTATTAGTTGAAAATTTTACTATTTGGTTAAAAAATAAAGAATGTTATAAAAACACGTACTTTGAAATTTTTCAGGGAACAACAACGCTATTTCAAGGAAATGTTCTATTTGTCACGTCCTATGTTGTTCGTCAACAAAAACAATGCGCTTATACAGAAAATCGCGAGTCTATTTAAAATAAGAAGTATAAACTTTTAATATTACATTAATAATTATTTATTTAAAGATTTAAATTTTTAATATTCCATTTTCAACAAAATAGATTAGCTTTCTACCAATAAAGATGAATTTTTAACAAAGCCGTTCAACTTTGAATCATGTGTTGATTTTTTAAATAAATAAGATGAATTCACGACAAAAAATATAATAGTTGATATTTCAACTAAAAACTATTTTAATCTAAATGAAAAACGCAGTTGAATTTATCCGAAAAAAGAATTGAAAAACAGTTTTATTCAAAAAGGGATGAATTTTTAACAAAATTCTGAATTTTCAAGATGCCAATCAAAGTTTCAACCACATAATTGAATGTTCAAGTAAAAAAGATTAATTAAAAAATGAAATGGTTCAATTTTCAGTTAACAAAATTAATTTTTAACCAAACTGATGAGTTTTCAACTAACATGATGAACCTGCAACTGAAATATTTGACTTTATTCAATTGGAAAGGTTACATTTTCCGTCAAAAAATAATTATTTTCGACCAAAAAATAAAGTGATTTAAAAAAAAGTGACGAATTTGCAACTGGAATAATTTAATTTTAAACCTAAAAGATGAATTTTCAACTGAAATGATGAATAATTAATTAGAATAATTGAATTTTCCACAAAGAAGATTAATTAAAGTAAAAAATAAAGTTTATCAAGTTAAATTATTAGTTAAAAAAATAAATGGTCAACCGAAGAGATAAATTTCTAACTAAAATGATGGATTATTTAATGAAAATAGTAGTGTAGTTACATTTTTAGTTTAAGAAAATAAAATTTTTAGCAATAAAATGTTTTTCTATACAAAAAAGTTAAAGTTCTCACTGGAATAGTTAAATTTTTTGTAAATACAACTAATTTTCAGTTAAAGAAAAAACGATGTTTTTAATAAAGTAGCTGATTTTTCAACCAAGGAGATGAATTAACAATTTAAATTATGAATCTTCAAGAAACAATTAATTTTCAATAAAATAGTATAACTTTAAATCAAGTAATGAAATTCTCATTCAAAAAATAAAACCAGTTGAATTAAAAACAAAAAATAAGACGTTTCATTATAGTCCAATTTTCAGATATGAAAGATTTTTCAGTAGAGAGAGAAAAATTGCAAACAAACTGTTGAATTTTTAACAAAATACATGAATTCCCAACTAAAAACGATCAACTTTCAATTTAAAAAAATAGTGAATAGAATAGTTAAGTTTTCAGTTAAAAAAATTAATTTTGAATAATAAAAACGCGAAATTTCAACAAAATAGTTAAATACAGTAATATAGGGATACTTTTACAAACGAAGAATCATTGATATTCAACTTTATATTGCAATTTTTAAAAAAGCACACTACCCTGCCGATGAAACGCCACATTCTTCATATTATTAACACTTTCTTTGTTACTTATGAATTATCTCATTATGTATATTTTATAATTATATACTAATATACTATTCTGTAGTTGAAATAAAAAATATTGTTTGTTTTGACGCAGATTCTGAATTTCTAAATTTCGTAACGGTAATTTCAAATTTTGACCAATTTTAATTTTTAATATCTTTCAGCTGGTCTACTTAGTAACTTAGTCGCAGTTATAAATGGAACTTCTACAAGCATTTATAACTAAAATCTGAGTAGTTTTAAACGAGCAGCACTGAAAATTCTTTGACTTTGAAAAAAATTCGCTGAAATTTCTAAGTTATATGCAAATTTCCTGACAATTACATGTTTTCAAGGTGTGGTCTGCTATAATCGCGAAAAAGTGGTAGGAAATCCATAATAGGAAAGTCACGATATACCTATAAATTTCCTACAATATTGTTTCATAAGCAAAATGTCCAATAAACAAACAAAAAACCACTCTTCTTGTGAGTTAAAAAGAAGATTTGAGCAACGAATTTATTTATAAGAAACTAGGAATCATTGAATCTTGCTTGATGAAGAATTAGTTTAATCATAAATGTAAAATAATTGTTAAAAATCACCTAAACACTTCCTGGAAGATGACGGAATACACGAGTCCAACGGCAAGATAAGTCCTTAGTGGAACAATTGCATACCACACTATCGAAGATACTAGTAGCGAAAATAACCAGAAAAATGCACTAGCTATTAATATAATAATTCTGATAGGTTCTACAGCAATGGTCAATGCGAACATTGCCAAAGGAGGTCCAAAAGCCAGAAAACCACATCCAAAAAAGTCCATGAGAGTCATCTTGAAACTTTTTTAACAATCACGTTAGTTATTCCCACAAAAAATTTTTACTTTAACTTCTAGTATTCCGCACACACTTGCTTTTCAATCTTTATACATAATGCTTTATATATCCAGTACTTATTTAATAAAATAGTTAAAAATATACAAGTTTTTATAATCAGCTGTCCTGTCCTGTCATACTGTTACTGTCATAGATAAACAAACAGCAATCAAGATGAGCAAGATACAAGATTGTTTTCTCATAAAGCATAAAGCCAGACTCACAGTCAATAACCTTCAGGAACCGCATGCAATGCCCTCAATTTTCGGATTTTCTTGCGTTCGGTCGGTGAACTAATCCGACAGCTGGCGCTCCAATCAGGGCGGCTGACATTTGCATAATGTTGCATGGGCGAAGGTCATAAATAATTAAATAAATGAGTTTTATCGGAGAAATTCATAAAAAGAAGTCAAAGAATGTTTATTACAGTCTAAATTTTATATTTTTTAGTAAGTGTGTGGAAACCATGGGATAGATGTGTTGCCACTCAGAATAATGAAGAAAATAATTACTTTTTAAATGTTGTTTTTGTCTAAAGTATTCCATTTTCCACCCATTCAATTTGTAATGTTTTAATTAAGAAAAAAATATTTAACCATGTTTCACTCTTTATTCTGTTTATATAAGATGACCAATTATAAAAAGAATAAAATTTCAGAGAGATTAATTTCAACTTTAAGTTTTTCAATTTTAATTGTTCTTTTTAAAATATTCTTTATTTGTAAGTGAAATTGTTCAATTTTTTTGAATAAATAACAGCTGAACAATTATTCATTTTGGAAAAATGTGATTAGAGTGCACAAGCAAAAAAGAAAAAATAGTAAAGCAGGAAACAGAGTCAGATGGGGTGAGGATTGTAAAGAGAAAAAGAAGAAGGTTAGAAGGGAATTAAGAAAATGGAGAAAAGAAAAAAATAGTGGAGAAGAATATAGGAGAAAAAAGAGGGATTATACTCAGTTGTGTGATCAAAAGAAAACGGAAGAGAATAAAAGGTTTGAGGAAGAGGCGGAGAAGGCAAGGACGGAAGAAGAGATCTGGAAGGTAATTAATAAAGAGAGAAAAAGAGTAAACCAGGATACTGAAATGGTAGAATGGAAAAAAATATTGTATGGATGTGCTAGGAGGGGTAGAGAGAAGAGTTAGAAAGGGAGGAAAATATGGTAGAGAAAGAGATGAGGAAGAGCACATAACAAGGGAAGAAATAGTCAAGGTGTTGGGAATAATGAAAGATGGGAAAGCACGTGAGATTCCAACTAAAGTCTGGCAATATGAGAGGACGGAATTAAAAGAATGGGCATAGATAATGTGTAATAGGGTATGAAGAGGAGAGTGGTGGCCATAGTTATGGAAATAAGGAGTAGTGGTACCCATAATGATGAAAGGCAAAGGGAGGAGGTTAAAGATTATAGGGGTGTGACGCTGATCCCAACATTATATCAAATATATGTGACTGTTTTTTCGGAAAGATTAAAGAAAGAAGTTGAGGAAAAAAAGATAGTTCCACC
>NC_046664.1:37259336-37268191 GCF_010883055.1 Belonocnema kinseyi | reverse complement strand
TAATAAAAAAATAATGATAGAAAAAGTTATTGATCTCAAACCTAGAAGAAGAAATTAAAAGAAAGAGATGGGGAGGAGTTAGGATAGGAGCGGAAAAGATATTTATAAATGTTGCCTTAAAGTTTCAGCAAAAAACATTCATGATGGATGTCGTGATTACTTTTTTCGACAATTTTGTTGTTCATTTTTGAAACTGGATTATTGTAAAGATGTAGATCTGTTTTAAAGAAAAATATGTTGTGTAATATTTTTCAAAAGATTTGTAGCAAGTCACGACTTTTTCTGAGTATACTTTAGTATAGTACAAGGAATTTTTTTAGAGCGTGCTTCATTTTTTTTAAATTGCATTATTCAATTGAATAACAATGATTCTTCATTTGTAAAAGTAGCTTTATATTACTGTATTAAACTATTTTGTTGAAGATTTGTTTTGTTTAGTTTGAAATCAATTTTTTAAATGAATATTCATAATATTCTCAATAACTCAATATCAATAAATAATATTTAATTATTTGGTTGAGAGTTACTCATTTGTTAAAAATAAGTTTTTTGTTTTCATGATTCATCATTTTAATTCAAAGTTCATCTCCTTGGTAAAAAAAGTAAGCTATTTTGTTCAAAATTCAATTTGTCTTTTGCTAAAAAATAATTTTTTTACTGAAATATAGTTATTCAATATTTCGTTGGAAAATTATCTTTTTTGATTGGAAAATTATCCTTTTTTGTTGAAAATTCATTAATCTGTTTGAAAATGTAACTATTTAAAAAAAAATTAGTTTCATTTTGATTGCAAATTATTATTTTTTTTTGTGGGAAAATGCAAGCATTGTAATTGAGAATTACACCCTTTTAGTTCAAAATTCATCTCTTTGGTTTAACGTTATTTTTTAAATGAAAATTTAACTATTCAATTGTTACTTGACAATTTATCTTTTTAATTTAAAATGCATGTCTTTTCTATTAAATTCGCCTTCATTGGTAAACATTAATCTTCTTGGTTAAAAATTCATCTTTTTGTTTGAAAAATCAACTATTCCAGTTGAAGATTGATCATTTCAGTTGAAAATTCTTCTTTTTTGTTCAAAAATTATCTATTCCATTTTTGGTTGCAACTTGATTTTTTTATTTAAAAATTCAACTATTTGATTGAAAGTTAGTCTTTTTGTATTTGGCAATGCAAATATTTCGTCAAAATTCTTGTATATTGTTGAGAAAATCGTTTTTATGGTAGAAAATTAATTTTTTTGGTTGAAAGTTGAAGTATTCCAGTTAAATATTTATAATTTTTATTTAAAATTCATCCTTTTGGTTGGAAATAAAACTACTTGGTTCAAAACATAGCTCTTTTCTCAAAAACTAATCTTTTTGTTTAAAATTCATCTATTCCTGATGGAGATTCATAATTTCAGTTGGAAATTCAGTAGCTTAGTTGAAAATTCAATTTTTTGTTAAAAATAGATCTTTTCTAGTTCAAAATCGCACTTTTTTGTTGAAAATTCATATATATTTTTTTTTTAAATCCTCCTTAGAAAATTAATCTTCTTCTTTGAAAATTAATCGTCATGTTTAAAAATTTATTTTTTTTTTGCTAAAAAAATCAAGTACTGCAATTAAATGTTGATCATTTTAGTACGTAATTCATATTTTTGTTTGAAAACCAAACCAGCTGGTTAAAAGTTAAATTAAATTTGCTTTAAAAATAAATATGTTTCTTTTTGTGAAAAAATAATTTTGTTACGGAAAATTTAACTATTCCATTTTTTGTTTAAAACTGACCTTTTTTAGTTCAAACTTCAAATATTTGTTTGAAAATTGATCTGTTGCAGTTGAAAATTCAACTGTTTGAGATTTAATATATTTTTTTGTATCTGAAAAGTTGGTTTTTTGGTAGAAAATTAATCGTTTGGTTAAAAAATTTCACTTTTTGGTTAAAAATGTATTTATTTTTTTGAAAATACAAATTTCTACTGGAAAATTTAGGAATTTCAATATACTACTCACATTATTTCACCTAAATACGCATTTCACTTTAAAGTATAAGCAGATAAAATAAATTAGTTTGTTGTTATAATCTTCTTAACTGGAAATTTAACTATTCTAGTTTGTGTTAAAAATTTATATTTTTTGATGAAAATAATATTTTCGGTTGAAAATTTAACTAGTTGCTAAAAATTAATTTTTGGTTGAAGATTTGTTTTTCTAACTGAAAATGAATTTTTTTGTATAAAATTGATTTTTTAGGTTGACACAACAATTTTGTTCAAAATTAATTTTGTTGCTGAAGATTCATCATTTTAGTTAAAAATTGATCTTTTTTATATAAATTTAATCCTCTTGGTTCCAAATGTAAATATTTCGTTGAAATTTTTTTTATTCTGTGTAAAGTTGATTTTTTTACTGGAAATGTAATATTATATTTTTTGTTAAAAATTTATTTCTTCGGTTGAAAAAATTTAACTTTTTTTGAGTGAAAATTTGTTCTTTTTGTTTCTTGCAAATTTATTTTTCTAACTGAAAATTTATCTTTTTAGTTGACAATACAGGTATTTCGTTGAAAATTTGTCTTTATGGTAGAAAATTGATTTTTTGTGATTATAATTCAACTATTTGGTTAAAAATTAATTCTTTTGTGTTGAAGAATCATCAGTTTAGTTAAAAGTTCGTTTCTTTGGACTTGTAGTTAAAAATATATATTTTTAAACTTGCAGAAAAATCTTTTTTTTTATATTAAATTTAGTCTGTTTTGTGTAAGGAACAAAGTAATTTCTTGAAAAATCGTTATTTTTGGTTTAATCCAAATGTTTTGTATTAAAAACAAAAATACTTTTTGATTTAAATATCAAATAACACACTTTTCGTAGAGAATTAATTTTTTTATCGAAGATTCCTCACTTTAGTTGAAAACTTCACTATTTTATTTAAAAATCCTTTTTTTCTTTGTTGAAAGCGGTTTTAACTGAAAATTTAATTCTTTCATTTTTGGTTCAGTCACTATTTTCAAAATAAATTTAAAAACTCTTCATGCATTAAAATTATTGATCTTCTAGGTGTAAGTTTTTTTTTATACCTAAGAAAATGAGAACTGTGAAAGAAAATCAAAAATTGGCCAAAAAAATTCAGGGAATGTCGAAATTGGGATTTTTAGCAATCCTGTTTGAAATGATTATCCTGAAATGACTTTCACATTACAGAAAGGGACCAAAGAGTAACATGTTTGCCAAAAAGGGCATGGTCAGAAGAAGAAAGAGTCTGCGTCCTCTTCATACGAGTTTTCCAATTTGACGGACTAAAAATAGGGATCTATTCTACCTTAGAAGCGCCTTCGTTTAACGCAAAGTTTAAGGGTAATTACAGTTATATATCACTTTTTATTTTGAAAAAATCTCAATTTTAATTGACAAAAACTACAAAAGACCATTAATTTAACGTATTTTTTAATTGAAACTTGTAATTTATCTTGTACGCCTTCTATCTTGTTACATCAGTTTTCTTGTACCTTGTATACAAATTTTTCAACGTTTTACACATTAAAACTGTATATTTATTTTCAATACCTGTAGTTGATTTAAGTTTATTTAAAATAAAAGTAAAATTAGTTTTGTTACAAATATTTATAATAAAAATTCGAATTACAATATATATATATATACATTATTCATATATACATTATTTTAAAACACTCGGTTTTACCACTTTTTGTCTCATCAAGTGTCCATATTTCCAATCAATTCGAACCACTGCCTTAGAGCGTCACTCAATATATCTGGCAGTGCATTTATATCCCTTAATATCATATAGAAAGGGAATGGAAAACGTTCCATATATGAAGGTACACCTTGCAGTTTTCCAGCTTGAAAAACTGGCTGTCGAATATCCAATATAGATTCCTGCAAAATAATAATAAAAAATATTAACGATTAGAAAGTTATGTGCCACTAATAATTACTTTAATTAAATAATTTTCATTGTAAGACAATAGGATGAGCATTCCAATTCCAAAAAATCATTCCCTAATTTGTAAAGTTCTGCAGTGATTCAATTCTAAATTCTTTTATACGCTTTAATCGTCTTTATTTCTTTTTTCCAAGAATAGTGAAGAGGCAATTTTTTTCAGTGCAGTACCTTTTTGCATAATTGTACACATTGGATTATAATTTGATCAACTTTTCCTAATATAAAAATGATTAATTTTCGTTAGTCGCGTGTTCAATCCAAAAATATGGATTTTTAACAATAAATGTGATATACAAGAAATCTGAATTAACATTAATTTTTAGCTAAAGATAATTTTTCAGAAAAAAACATGAATTAAACAAAATTTATAACCAGAAATAGTTAAATTCGCCCAAAAATACGAATTTTGACCAAACTAGTTGAATGTTCAACTAAAAAAGATCGAGTATTCAATCCGAAAATATGAATTTTCAACAAAAAAGTTTATCCAACAAAATTATTGAATTTCAATAAAAAAAAGAGGAATTTTGTATAAAAAGTTATATTTTCTACCAAAACAATTGAATTTCCAAACAATAAAGGAGAAAGAAATTTCAACCGAATAGTTAAATTTTTAATAAAAATAAATGCATTTTCTAACTAAAATGATGAATTCCCAACAAAATATTTTTAAACCAAATAGTTGAATTTGCAACCAAAAAGACAATTTTTAAGGAAATACATGAATTTCAAACAAAAATCATTAACCAAAGATAGTTAAATTTCCAGTTTAAAAATACATTTTTAACCAAAAACATTTAAGGTAATCAAAGAAAGACAAATTGTGAACAAACTAGTTGAATCTTCAACCAAGAATGAATATGT
Organism: Belonocnema kinseyi; assembly: GCF_010883055.1. Lineage (NCBI taxonomy): Eukaryota > Metazoa > Arthropoda > Insecta > Hymenoptera > Cynipidae > Belonocnema > Belonocnema kinseyi. The sequence goes on along the minus strand of NC_046664.1, from coordinate 37,263,373 downwards.
TAGTTAGTCAAGAAAAAAATCATTCAAAATGTTGAATTTCCAAACCAAAAAACAAATTTTTCTACAAAATAGTCGAGTTTTCAACCGAAAAATTTGAATTATGAACAAAAAAGTTAATATTCAACAAAATTATTGAATTTTAAAACCAAAAGAAGACGACTTTTGTATAAAAACTTATATTATTTACCAAAATTATTAAATTTTCAACTGTAAAATATTATTTTTAAACCAAAAATGGATAGTTACATTTTCAGTTAAAAATTAATTTTTAAACAAAAAAAGAGAAAATATTTCCAACAGAATAGTTAAATTTCTAATAAAAGAAATTAATTTTTTAACTAAAATTATGTTACCCCCCCCCCCCAATTTACCCAAATAATTTAATTTTCAACCAAAAAGACAATTTTTCAGAAAATATATGAATTTCAAAAAAAATCTTTGATCAAAAATAGTTAAATTTCCAGTTAAAATATACGTTTTTAACCAAAAACATTTAAGGTAATCAACGAAAGACGAGTTTTCAACAAGCTGGTTCAATCTTCAACCAAGAATAAATATGGTAGTTAATCAAGAAAAAAATCATTCAAAATGTTGAATTTAAAAACAAAAAACAAATTTGTCTACAAAATAGTCGAGTTTTCAACCCAAAAATATGAATTATTAACAAAAAAGTTAATATCCAACAAAATTATTAAATTTTCAACTATAAAATATTAATTTTAAAGCAAAAGTGAAATAGTTACATTTTCAGTTAAGAAAAAATTAAAAAAAAAAGAATGTTCAACAAAATAGTTACATTTTTAACTAAAGAAATTGATTTTTAACCGAAATGAAGTATCCCAACAAAATACTTTTAAACCAAATAGTTGAATTTGCAACCAAAAAGACAACTTTTCAGAAAATACATGAATTTCAAAGAAAAATCTTTTATCAAAAATAGTTAAATTTCCATTTCAAAAATACATTTTTAACCAAAAATATTTAAGATAATCAAAGAAAGACGAATTTTCAACAAGCTAGTTCAACCTTCAATCAAGAATAAATATGGTAGTTAATCAAGAACAAAAATTATTCAAAATGTTAAATTTCCAAAACAAAAAACAAATTTCTCTTCAAAATAGTCGAGTTTCCAACTCAAAAATATTAATTATTAACAAAAATGTTAATATCCAACAAAATTATTAAACCTTCAACTATAAAATAGTAATTTTCAAGCAAAAATGGAAATTACATTTTCAGTTAAAAAGGAATTTAAAAAAAAAGAATTTTTAACAAAATAGTTACATTTTTAAGTAAAGAAATTGATTTTTAACTAAAATGATGTACCCCCCCCTCCCAAAATGTAACCAAATAATTTAATTTTCAACCAAAAAGACATAAAAAAAATCATTAATCAAAAATAGTTAAATTTCCCGTTAAAAAAATAAATTTGTAACCAAACACAATTAAGGTAATAAAAAAGACGAATTTAGAACAAACTTGTTCAATTTTCAACAAAGAAAGATTTTTTTAGTTGAGTTTTCAACCCGAAAATATAAATCTTTGACAAAAAAGTTAATACCCAACAAAATTATTGACATTTAAAGAGAAAATTAATTGTGAAATTTTTATAAAAAAATTTATCGAAAATTTTAAAACCAAAAAAGACGAATTTTGTATAAAAAGTTATATTATGTACCAAAATTATTAAATTTTCAACTATAAAATATTAATTTTAAACCAAAAATTGATAGTTACATTTTCAGTTAAAAATTAATTTTCAAACAAAAAAGAGAAAATATTCCCAACAGAATAATCAAATTTGTAATAAAAGAAATTAATTTTTTAACTAAAATAATGTATCCTCCCCCCCAAAATTTACCCAAATAATTTAATTTTCAACCAAAAAGACAATTTTTCAGAAAATATATGGATTTCAAAAAAAATCTTTTATCAAAAATAGTTAAATTTCCATTAAAAAAAAAGCGAAAATTAATTGTGGAATTTCTATAACAAAATTGATCGAAAATTCCCTCACTCTTTCAGAATTTCCCTGGCCAATGTTTAATTCCCTGAACTGTAGCAAGTCTGCAATATGGCAAGTTCTTAAAACTTAAATTTCTCGATCTAGTAGCCACCCTGGTTTATGGAAAATTTTTTAAATCATATATAGACACGAAGAATATCTATTAATGGTGTAGGTACAATAATTTACCTTGTTCGTTGGATTGTCAATAATGATGAACACTATGAAGACACCTGCTAATCTCGCTCTTCGTATTGCGTGATTGACTGTTTCTGCCCCTTCTGAAAATACTCCTCTGCCATCTGACAATATGACAAGCAATTTAGCATTCTCTACTGAATCATTTTGTCCATTAAATGCGTCCATGCTGTAATCTATCAATTGTCCAACCATAGTCTTCTTCTGTTCAAATCTCAGCTTCTGGATTAATCTAAGAAACACAAATAATAAAATTACATGTGTCAAAATTTTTCAAGTGGGCCACTTTTTTTTACGGGTTGTGATTTTTCTTCAGGAATGCGTGATAAGTTAGTGTATTACATAAATAAAATGGCCCTAAAACATTTTTGCAAAATTTTCATTTTTTGAATTCGTCTCGGAAATATCTAGATGTGCATTTGTTTGTTTTTTTGTAAGCCCATTTTTTAAACAATTAGAGCATTTGTTGTTCCGCGCACTGTTGCTCCGTGTCCGTAAATATGGATTACCATGTAATAAAACTAAGAGTCATGTCAAAAAATTAAAAACACCTCTGGATTCGTCTCGGAAACATCTCGGTGTGCATTTTTTTTCAACAATTTGTTAAACAATTACGCCATTTGTTATCTTTCTGCAATTGTTATAAACAAAGCATGCATCGGATCGAAAAAAGTGCACCATTGCATTCCTGTTTATAACAATTGCAGAAAGATAACAAATGGCGTAATTGATTAACAAATTGTTTAAACAAAAAAAAATGCACACTGAGATATTTCCGAGACGAATCCAGAGGTGTTTTTACTTTCTGAACATGACTCTTAGTTTTTTTTACTTTGAAATCCATATTTACGGAGACGGAGCAACAGTGCGCTGAACAACAAATGCTCTAATTGTTGAAAAGATGGGTTTACAAAAAAAATGCACAGCTAGAGATTTCCGAGACGAATCCAGAGGTGTTTTTACTTTTTTACTATCACTCTTAGTTTTTTTAAATTGATTACACAACTTTGAAATCCCTATATGTGGCAAACGCGCGGAACGTCCACACGAAAACAGTCACAACTTTTGATGATATGCAAGTTCCCTAATTTTTTTTTACCAAAATCTTCGTAATTGGACAAGCTATCGTAATTAATCAACTAAAGCAATGAAATCGATTGAGAGGGTAGAACGAATTCTATTTGTTCATAAAAATTGTTGCTTATTTCATCAATATTTATGCAACAATGGTAAAATGATTTTTATTTTATAAAATGAACATATTTAACGAAACATGCCAACAATTATGGCGATTGTTTGTACCGATCTGGAGAAAAAATTAATTAAGGGCATGTGACACAACTAAATTCCTATATTACCGACCTCCCTTTTTCAGTTCACTTAATGTTTTTTTGAACCTTAGAACTTTTTTTGTAAATAAAATATCGAGCTGAAACTTTGGAAAATGTATTAGAGTACAATAAGGTACGTTTAGGTACTGCATTTTGGTAGGAGCTTCACTGAAAATTATTTTATCTTTTTTCTGAACCTCAACATTTTTTGAACGTTCCAACTTTTTTTCTACATAAAATATCGGTCTCAAACTTTGAGACATGCAAGAGCCGAAAGAAAACTACGTTTAAGTACAAAGCTTAATAATAAAAGATGTAAAAAATATATTTTAACAATCAATTCCAACGGCATAAGCCGGTAACGTTGTACACGAAAATACGAACCCTCTAGAGCCTCGCCCAGTGGCCGCCAGGTTTCGTATTTTCGTGTACAACGTTACCGGCTGATGCCGTTGGAATTGATTGTTAAAATATATTTTTTTACATCTTTTATTATTAAGCTT
>NC_046664.1:37228573-37259236 GCF_010883055.1 Belonocnema kinseyi | reverse complement strand
TTATTTATAAAAAAAGTTCTTAGGTTTAAAAAAACATTCAGTGAACTGAAAAAGTGAGGTCGGTAATATAGGTATTTAGCTGTGTCACATGCCCTTAAGAGGACAATGCTAAAAAAGTTAAATAACAATAACGACGCAAAAAATGAAAATTTTTCAAAAAGGTTTTAGGGCCATTTTATTTATGTGAAACTCTAACTTATCACGCATTCCCGAAGAAAAATCACAACCCATCAAAAAGAAGTAGCCCACTTGACAAATTTTGACACATATGGCATGAGTAATTTAAGAATAAAAGGTAAGAAAATTAACAACAAAATAAGTAAAAGAACAATAGAAAACTAACCTTGCTCCGCTTTCCTGTGTGAAAACTTCCTCAAGAGGATGAAGAACATTAATACTTTCTCCAAAGCTAATTACACCAAGTTGACCAGCTTCCAAGTACATCATAGCTTTGCTTATTAAAGAAAGGGACTCAAACGCTATTTCCTTTGAATCATTATCGATCATACTACTCGAGTCATCAATCGCTAATACGATCTGATAGTTTCTCTTCGAAGGTTTCGTCCTTCTTAGCCAAATTTTATCTTTTCTAAATTGACTCGCTATATACGGAATAATCTTTCGCATATTAATCCTCTTTCCAGTTCTGTAGTCTCCCTTTAATCGTGAAGCTTGTGTCGGTTCTAAAACCAATCTGAGTTTTTCTGCAAGCTCTCTTGCCGAAGTGTCCGTTATTGTACTTACAGCATTCCATGCTGATAATGCATCCTCCGTTGATGGTTCAGACGTCCAGTGCTGAAGCGCTTGCCTAACTTCATTTCGCTTTTCTTCAAATCGTGTTGAATTAAAAACACTATCACTCAGCAAGTTTGAGATATTCGTGTAGAAAGCGGATTCAATTCCTCTGTCTATCCTCGTTGTGTCCACAGTTTGAATATCAGAGTCCACCTCCATTTGTCCTGTTTCATTCGTTGACTTTGATGATTTACCTTTACTTTTATCCTCGCTGCTTGAAACGTGCTCTGGCTTCTGAATCTGATCTTTTGGCAGACTGTCTTCTTCCACCACTTCATCCTCATGCAGCATATTTGCATCTGCTGGCTCTTCAGTTTCTTCAGTATCAACATCCATCGAAATTTTTGTCGCTTGTTCCTTCACTTGATCTTCTGTAGCTGCATCGATTGCGTAGCGATTGTGACTTTCCTTATTATCAACGTGTCGATACTCCATATCTTCATTAGCCTCTTCATCATCCAGTTGATTCTCACTGTTATCCACATCTTCTGTATCTTGTCGTTCTTGAATGCTTGTCTTTGTTTTCTTCACATGCGGTTCTTGCTCATCCATCAAAGTCGTGTTTCTATTCTCTGTTTCTTTAGGAGACTTTCTCTTCTTCTTTTGGTTTGCTTCAGTATTCTTCTGATCAGTCTGCGCTCCGTCTTGTAAAGAAGCTTCCGTGTTTCCCATGCCTTGATTCGATCTTCCAGTACCGGAATCATTTTGCGATTCTTGAACGTTTTCCTTTCGCAAAAGTTTTTCATCTTTTTCTATACCACTACTAACTTCATCTTGAGTTCCTTCCATACCGACATCTACTTGCATCGCATTGTCAGATGATTTATTAGTATCGTCAAGATCAGGTACAGTTTGTTGATCAACTTCTTCATTTTCTTCAGTAATAGCTTCAGGTTCTTCATTCTTTCCGGGTTCAGTTTGGATTGGAACAGCTTCAACATCTTTGCCAGTAGGTGATTCCTCCTCACTATCAGCATTAGAACCAGTCTCATCGCCTTCATTATTCTCAGCATCTTTAGTTTCATCCTCTTTTTCATCTTTTTCCGTTTCATCTACAGTAGGCAAAACTGGTTCTTTCATATTGTCGATATCAAATGCATCTTCTTGCTGTCCTTGATCCTCTCCACCATCTGCATCATCCAAATTCATGTCATCTGGCAAATCAAGGTCTTCTGGCTCAATCTCTGGTTGCTGTTTTCCGTGGTATGGATCGATCTGATCATCATTAATATCGGGTTCGTTCATTTCTGATATCTCTTCTTTTTCTTCAATATCTCCAGTTTCTTTAGACTCCTCGGGCAATCCTTCATCATTTTCTTTCGCACCCATTGTTTTATCGTCTAGTTCCTCTCCCCTTCCACTTTTACCATCCTCCTTGGCATCATTCTCTTCAACCTCCTCCTCATCTTTACCCCAGATTTCTTCATCTTGCTGATCTGCTCCCTCCTTCGTTTCACCCATTTCCTTATCCAAGTCTCCATCATCATCATCATCATCGCTCTTTTCACTATCGTTCTCTCCTTTCTCAATATCCTGCATTTTACCCTCAAAGTCTTCAGACATGTTAATTCCATTTTCTTCTTCCGCACAATCCTTGTTTTCCGATTCCTTTTCTTCCTGGTCCATAGGCTTTGCCTCTTCTAATTGATCTTCACTCTCGATCCTGTCAGAAACATCCTTAACTCCTTCTTCATTGCTCAATCCCATTCCACCTTTACTTGAGTTTTGCTGGGAACCTTCTTCACCGTCAGCGTCTGCATCCAGATCAAGATTCTTCGGTATGCAAAAACCATTTGTAGCCAAATCGAGAAAAACATTTAACTGCAAGTGCAACATTTTGGATGTTAATCTTAAAGTAGCTACTTGCTCGTTCAAATAAAACTGAACATACAATAAATATTGTTCAAGTAATGGCAAACATTTGACAATTTCCTTGAAATGCAAATTTGCACTTGCACCCTCTAGGTTGTGTATCATCAGAAGTATTTTGTTGAACTTTTCGGAAACATCCTCTAAATTCATCTCTGTGATATTTTTTTTCAAAGAATTAATCAGCATTTCGCTTAAAGAGCTCTTCTTTAGTTGATCTGGTGCTTCATGAGAAGAACTCTTCATGTCTGAATTAACTTTGTTCTTAATTCGAATCACTCTTAACGCAATACAAAGCACTTCCGTCAACATTTCGTCAAATTTAGGTACCATGCTATCACTCGGAATTTGCAGCTCCACCTGACTGCTGACTTTACTTTGAAGATCATCAAACTCCTGTATACTTCTAGATATTTCTTCACTAATGAACTGAACGCTTCTAAGAATCGGGTGGTTTAAACCCTCAGTGATGCCGAATGTCTTTGCAAATTCAGCCAGCGCTAATTTTACGCTCTCCAGCCCTTTGTAACTTTCATGTAAATAGTTTAAATGTCTAGACGTAAAAACTGGAACACAATTCATGCAACCGTTCTCGTTTTCGAAAAGAGTATTCACATTTCGGAAGACGGAATCAAATTGACCAGAGATAACTCGCGCTGATAGAGAGCAATCTTTGATTAGAGAATTCACTTTCTCCCAAGCTGAATCTTCTTTGGTGGCGTTCAGAATAGCCAAGGCGTTTGGTTCTAGGTCGTAGATCTCGTTTTCACCAATATCAGATTGAGATGGACAAGCTTGCAAGTAAAGCTGCAACTGTTCCAAGCATGGTTGCAAAATCACCAACAATCGCTTCAAATTTTGAGCGTTTTCAAGCAAATTCCACTGCTTAGGAAGATTCAGATCCCCGTCCCCATTTAGTTCCGCCAAGCTTGAGACTTGAGAACGAAGAGCAACAAAGTATTTTATTTTTTCAGTCAGAGTTCTCTTCTGTTGGTTTGCCATTAACATCATATGTGCCGAGTATCCTTTGAATCTCTCAACGTTTAAAGGTCCCAAATCTTCATGCGCTTTCGATAAGGTTTGATTCAAGGCGATAAATTCGGCAACTGCTTTATTATAATAATTCTCACAACCTTTCCACTGGGAGAGTATCCACTTGTCAGCTTCTGAATCAAAGTTTCTCAAGGCTGCGTTGAGGTCCAAGGGAGAGACCATCAAATCTATCACTGTGTTTTCTTTGTTCTTCCATGCTAAAATACCAATTCGATATGAAACGCCCACGTGTGCTATCAGCTTAAAGAAATCAGCTAGAGCCTTTTTCTTCTGTTGCAAAACACTCTTTGCATGTGATACTTGCTTGGGTTTCTCTAAAGTTGTATCAATTTCTATTTTCTTCAAATTGGCACTACGTTCCATGTAATCTTCGATAAATTCCTCAAGCTGCATACGCAATTCCAAATACTGAGAAGTCGAGATCCTATTCTTGAGCTGTATCATCATTTGATGTAGATCATTAGGTTTTAGGATGATTTTGTGCTTTGGGTAGCTTATGTTAAGCTTTTTTGCTGTCTCTACTGAAACTATAAACGTTTCTGGATTGATCGAGTTCTGCTCATTTCTGTCAAAAGCTTTGTTCAAGGTTCCACTAGTTGCTGGTTTCACGAATAAACACGATGTTACATTCTCTCTCAATCCCTTTTCGAGTTCTTTAATGAATTTTAGCAACGTTTTATGAGACTTGGCGATGGTTTCCTTCACTGCCCAGTAACTGATGTCATTCCAACGAGTGATTTTAACGAAATCCTTCAGCTTCTTCTCAATCGGTGCTCTGATGCTGTTAATCTTGGTATTTACTTCGTTCGTAAACTGTTTGTAGTATTTGTAAATATTCCATGTAATTGCCAATACCTCGTCTCTTTCTGAACTTGGATCAAAGAAGAAAGCGTGGCAGTGGAAAGTTAAGAGCAACTCGAGTCTTACATCAAATTCCCCTAGTGGCGATTTCGATATGAAAAAGTGTAGGGTTTCTGCTAACTTTTGAGGAGTGAGCTCATCTTCCTTCGGGAAATCCGGATTATTTTCCAGATTGAGGTAATCAGCTTCACCTTGAATGTAAGATTTATTGATATAAGATTCCAATAAAATGTAGAGCCAGAAACACCACTTTGCACTTTGTAATTTAAACCTTTGGGAAGCTACATTCAAACAATCCTTCCAGAAAGAGAGCTCGAGTCGTCTCCAAGAAACAATCTGTTGAGTGAGGAGATTCATGTGATCGAAAAGACTAACTCCCTTGTGAGCATTTTCTTCCCACTCCTTCATTTTTGTTAATAGAAGTTCTAAACCAATCAAGAATCTTGAAAGTGAAGAAGTGATTGGAAAATGAAGAATTCTTTGTATCACGACGTGGATGAATTTCAGGGTTGGATGGTCGGGCCACTCATGTAAGAAAAAATTCACCCTGTCGAAAATATTTCTCAGCAGTTGTAAACAGGAACTCACTTCGGAGACGTTACTGTCTTTATAAAAATCAAAAGGATTCTTCTGTTTTGTTCCCATTTCTTCTCCCTGACTCACACATCGTGTTATTTCAGTGAGCAAATTTAAGCTGGGATATAGATCTTGTGAGAGTTTTGGACTCAAGGAGATTGAAGCATTTTCTAATAAGAGGCCAACTGTATTGTAGCGCATGACTAATGGTTCGATGTAGTCCAGATTTTCGACTTGAGGAGGTGGTTTTATCCAGTCAGAAGCAGTGCAAGATCTCAAAATACTAGAATACAACTTTTGAACTAACTGGATCTCTTCGCTTGAAATATGACTACATTTGCGGTCACTTACAACAGTTTTGGTTTCTTCGGTGTCCATAAGATCGGAATCAATTTCTAAATCATTAAAATCTTCACTGCCATAAGTAGGGAAATAGTTCTTCAGTTCTTGCTTGATTTCTTCTTCCTCGATCAACTGTTCGCCATGTATTTGAGCTTTGTTTTTGTACATACTTTCTTCCTCGGCTTTTCGCTTTAGAACTTCTTGTTGTTGCTTCTTCCAAATTAAAATAATTTGGTGCATCAAGTCGCTCAATTGATGCCACAAAGGTTTCGAGAGTCTTCCATTTAGCAATATATGATTGTGCAATTCGTGTAAACCAGAGAGAGTTATTTTTAATTGTTCCTCAGAGATGTCAAACGCGTTATCTGTTGCTAAATTTTTATTTATAAGTTCTCTGGTAGATTTGGACGTGCAGTTGTTCACTAGTTGAAGTAAACTTAATTGGTTGGGACCAATAGTAGGATATGAGACCAATTTTTCAATTAATCCTTCGACAGTAAAGTCTTGATAACTAGTTGTCGCTATGGAAATAAATTTTTCTAGTTCATTAACCAACATACAAATTCCGCGCCTCATGTCAGACAAGGCCGCAAATGCTGGTAAAACAAGATCTGGATATGATGGCAAAAATCGAATTTCAACCCGATCCATGAATTGGCTCAAAGACTCTTGCCACGTTTCCGCTTTGCGAACAACACTTTCTGCTTGTTTAATATCCTGATTCTTGTTCTGAACAAAAGCTTCAGCAGCCGTTGTAATTTCGTAAATGTGACTATGGATTACCTCATAACTACCTAAGGTGTTTCGGAAGTTTTCGAAATCTTTAGCTAGGTTCAAAAATTCGCTGTCAGAAGGTCGAAAAGCCTTTTTGCTTTGCAGTATGTCCCTCTCATTAATAATCTGGTTTACGGTTGCTTCTATTTCTGCGAAACGGGGATGCAAAGTTGTAAGCGATTCGGCATCTCCAAGAAGTCGAGACTGCAAAATACTGGTATAAATGGTTCTTCTGAAATCTCTGATGTCTTCTTCAGCATAGCGAAGTTTTTGCTCTACTTTATACAGAGGATCTATGTATCCAAGAGAGGTAAAAAGTAAAGTTTCAAGATATCCAAGCAAAGTCCAAGCTTCTCCCCTTTGGAGAAGATTAAGCTCAGACTCTGATGAACTTTGTAAATTTTGAAGAAGTTCTTTGAAATTTGTAAGAGGATTCTTTTCTGTCTTTATTAAGTTACCTAATTCACTCTCAAGATTCAGTCTTTCACTTAATGACAGGAACTGATTGGAGCAAGTGAATAAAATCTTTTGATCATTGACCAGAGGGTCAAACTTTTTGGAATTAAGGGAAATGCTATTTTTCCACAATAAAGTTTTAAGCTTTTTGAGTTGAGTAATACGAGCTTCATGCGCGCCGAGGGAAGGCATCGCAAGAATGGATGAGTTCTTTTTGTCTTGGGATTTATTCAACAACAACTCCAATACCAAATTTAATAATTCTGGTTTATGATTGTAGTTTTCCAATTCCTGAAATATAAAAGCAGTGAAGCAGTTCAGTATGACATACATTGATTTTACATAGTATAAACAAGTAGATTTTTGGAATCTTTATTGGCAACTTTGTTTGAAAAAAAAAGCAGATTGTGCTCTACAAAGGCAGATCCAGAGAGGGGCAGTTGGGGCTGTAACCCCCCCCCCCCATGAAATTTAAGAACAAAAATTATCGAACATTTTTATATCAGGTGCATAAATTACTTAAGGTCGCTTAATATCTTTTTTCCACAATTTCGTTCAAGTGCAATTTTTGATCCTAAAGGGGCCTTGCATAAATTACACGAGGTTTTTTCTGGCATTTTAAACAACGTACTCTCGTTTGTAAGGGTAAATAAGCACCCCTCACCCCAAACCCCTTTTAAAAGTAATTGCTGCCGACTAAATTTTTTTCGATCATTTATTTAGGCACAATAGAAAAAAAATGTAAGTAGCTCAACTTTTAAAAAAGTAGTTGCGAATATTCAACTAAAAGAGATGGATTCACAACAGTAAAAATGCATTAGTTCATACTTTAACCAAGGAGGTACTTTTAATTTTTAATAAAAAACAGTTCACCTGAAACAAAAGGACGAATGTTCAACAAAAGACTTGAATCTTTAACAAACAAACAAAATTTGTTAGTAAATAGACACCAAAATATCATCCAGAATGTAGAATTTTCAAGTAAAAAAGACCAAGAAGATTAATTTTGCTATTAAAAAAGACGAATTATCAATCAAATATATAAAGTTTCAATCAATGATTTGAATTCTCCAATAAGAACATTTTTTTGTATATCAAAGACGATTTACTCACAAAATAAATCAATTTGTAACCAAATAGTTGAATTTTCAACAAATAAAATTGAATAATTGAATTTACATATAAAAAAATTAATTTTCATTTAAAAAAAACTAATGTTTTACAAAGCAGTTGAATTTTCTATACAAAAAATTTGAATTTTCTAGCCGAAGAAATTAAGTTTAAACACAAAAGGTAATTTTAAATCAAATAGTTAAATCTTAATTTTAAAAACATTAGTTTTAAACCCAAAAAAATTAATATTCAAGAAAATACATACATTTTTAGTCGTTAAGTTCAATTTTTCACCAAAAAGATTATTTTGTTATAAAAAAATGATTTTCTAACCAAATAAATCAATTTGTAACAAAATAGTTAAATTTTCATTTTAAAAAACTAATTTTTATCTAAAAAGGAAGTTTTAACAAAATAGTTCAACTCTCAACCAAAGAGATGAATTTTCTAGAAAAATTATGAATCTTCAACCAAAAAATGAAGTTTTGAGATAATAATTGAACATTCAATCAAGAAGTTGAATTTTCAAACTAAAAAGATGAATTTTTAATATATAATATAATGTTTAATATTTCAACCAAAAAAATTAATTTTGGTTAAAAATACAATTAAATTTTCAAACCAAAAGACGAATTTTCCACAAAAAACTTTATTTTCACTCGAAAATATGAGTTTTCAACAATAACATTGAATTTTCTACCAAAAAGTTGAATTTTCTTCCAAATTTTTGAATTTTTAAGTCAAAAAGACGAATTTTCTACCAAAACATGTTTTCGTAAAAAAAATGAAATTTTAATAAGGTAGTTTAACTTTCAACCAAAGGAGTTAAATCTGCAACCTAATGAAATTAATTTTGAACCAAAAATTTACCCCATTTAAAGAAGTTTACGCAATTTATACACGTATCCAAATATGCATGTGCTTCAGGGTTTTTCATGAATGTGAACACTATAATAGTAAAATATAAATAAATTTGAATTGATCTCCTAATTATATTCCATTTTAAAAGTTCTTTTAAAATGTTAGGATAGTCCCCGCCCCCTCCCCAACACATACATTCGTTTAAGAAAATTCACAATCGCCCCCTTTGACAAATGTTCTGGATCCGCCCTTGGTGCTCTGTCCATAGTTTAATCAAAGATATTAGTTTAATTAACAGGTTCTCCATTCGGAATGGTTAAACTGCGATGCACCACCTGGGGGCAAAAATCCGAACTAGAAAAACAGGTACCATTTTAAAGATGCATTTTAATTGGTGCATAAAAGTGTTTTAACGGTTTTTTTTTTGTGGAGTTTAAAGTATTTACTGGATAATAAAAATAAGTCCCTACCAGAAACAAAGGGTTTTAGATGAAATTAATGTCTTAAACAGTGAAAAAACAATATGATCTAAAAGGCAGGTTAGAATTCGTATTTCAATTCCAATCGTCTATCATTCGCATTCTTTGCATAATCTGGATAAAATATGTCGCTACATACAGTAATTAAAGTTTGTTTCAACTTACAATGTATTGAAATTTATATGAAATAGTGAAATAATTGTCTCTTTTTTTTAAACGTATTTGACAAAAATGTGTTTTTTCACTGTATAAGATGGAAATTCTATCTAAAACAATATGTTTTTGATGATTTGTTTGCAGTATTCAATCACTGTCGTATACTTCACAAAACCATCGTAAAAACACTTTTATGCCAAAAATGAAATACACCTTTAAAATTTTACCTACTCTTTCTAGTCCCCATTTTCGGCATTAGATGGCGAAATGGTAGACCACCAACCCAATAAAGATCTAAAGATTTTCAGAGTCGCAGAACAAATCGCGAACTGGATAAAATTAGAATTAATTGCTAGATAATCGAATACAATGGTTTAAATACCTGAGTGTTGACGATAGAAGAGGAAATTTCTAAATGCTTCTCAGGTTCTCCTTCCCAGTGTGATATTCTTTTGTAATCATTGATAGCACAAGACCTTCGAGTAATCTTTGCCAGCAAATAGGTTAAGGCTGGAACTAAACGGCTTATTTTCTCTGGATCCTCGTTTCTAACAAGAATAGCATTGGATATCGCCAATATCTCTATTGGTATGCTTGGAATTTCAGCCCACTTTTGCCAGAATTGTGTTGTAAGATTTACATTTTCACTACCTTCGTACACTTTTTCCACTGTTACTCTTTCAACTCTGGAAATTAGCAAGCGGAACATGTACTCGTAAAAAGGCCACAATTGAAGATTGGTTGAAAGTGCTGCTAATTCTGTCTGGTTCAATAACTGCAATGGATTCGTTTCTTCCTCCGTCGGAATCGCATATTCTAAATTCAAACGATTTTGCACACAGAACTCCTCTGCATTCGAAAGATTCTGATCGACTCCTTCTTCGAATGAGTTAGTTGTGAAAAACGTATACCAAAGAGAAACTAATTCGCGTCGAACATTCAACCCTTCAGCAGACAATAAAGCTACCAAATGTTTTTCGAAGTCTTCTTGTTGACCGCGATTTTTCCAAGGCAGTAGATAATGCGATAATTTTGCCAATTGTGAAAATGAGCCTGCAATAAGTTTCGAAGGATGTGGCAGTGGCAGACACATGGCAGCTTTAACTTTTTTGGATACCTTGACGACCGGGTCGTACAGAGAAAATAAGCTTTTCTTGATATCATCTATCATCCGGAACAAAATTTCGAGCTCAATTTTACCATTTTTACTCAATCCAGTGAACATTGTAACGAAGATTCTTATAAACTTGACTACCCACTTGTAATTCACTTTCAATAGTAAATTGATTTCACTGAGATTATTTGAACTTGCTTCTAAGTTTTCAGTTTTCAAAAGTAGATTTCCTAGATCTGAGTATCTTTTGTACCATTTCAAGTTGCGTCTCAGTTTTACATAATCTGGTGCTTCTAGAAGAAGGGATTCTTCTCTGAGCATTGAGTCTATACATTTTCGAACTTGATTCGTGAAGGCAGTGAAACACGTTATAAGTGGATGATCCTTGAAAAGGGGTGTCACAGTCCCTGAAGTTAGAAAAAAAATGGTCTTAAAGTTGTAAAACCATAGATTTAGGAGAAAAATTCTAAGATCAACATTTCTTATATACTCTCTTCTTCTAATGCTTTATAATCAGGGTGTCTACTCAAATCCAGGAAAGAAATTTCCTGACAATTCCAGGTCGACTCAGAATCGGCTCAGAACATGTTTACAGTTTCGCAAATAATGTTTTTTGTTCAGTTTCTAGGGATGCACATAATATGTATAATTTAAAAAGCTTTGCCAAATTTTATTACAAAATATTTGCACCCTCGACTAATTAATAATTAAAGAACACTAAAAACATAATTACTTATTTCTGGAATTTTTCCATGAAGTCCATGAGTTAAAATAATAATTAAAAACAATTCTTCATTTTAAAGTCTAAAATATTGCATTTTTAACAAGATAGATGAATTTTTAACCATCTAATTGAATTTTTCACCAAAAAGATTAATTTTCTTTCAAAGAAGACGATTTTTTCAGTAAAATGTATAAATTCTCATAAAGATTATTATTTTATAAATAAATAGTTCAATTTTTTTAAAAGAAGGGTCAGTTTTCAACCAAACATGGAACAGTTAAATTTTCAGTCAAAAATATTATTTTTCCATTAAAACAAAACAAAATTTGTTAACGAAAGTGATACACTTTTATCTAGAATGATGAATCTTCAACTGGAATAGACGAAACTTGAACAAAAAAGCAAACAAAGAATGTTCAGCAAAAGAGTTTAAATCTCAACCAAGTTGTGTTGTTTTCAGCAAAAACAAATTTTAACTATAAGATTAATTTTCTACCACAAAATACAGTTTTTCACAAAATACATGAATTTTCAATGGACTACTTAAATTTTCAAATAAGAAAAACAAATTTACAGATATATAGGTAATTGAATTGTAAGCGAAAAAGGTCAATTCTAAACTAAAACAATGAATCTTTAACTGGAATAGTTGAGTTTTCAAATAAAAAGCAAATTTTCACACAAGAAAAAAATGCATTTTAAACCTAGAAAATTAATTTCTATAAAAAAGCACAAACTTTTAACAAAATGCATAACTTTTCAACTAAAGATGGTAAATTTTCAAACAAAAATTTAGTAGATAAATTTTCAGTTAAAGAGAACAAGATTCAAAGAAAAAAACTAATTTTTAGAAAATTAGTTACATTTTCAAACAAAGTAATGAATTTTCATCTAAAATGATGAATCTTAAACAACAACAAAATCATTTTTACCACAATTCTTTAACTTTCAACCAAGTAATTAAATTTTCCTTCCCAAAGAGATAAATTATGAAGGAAAGATGTAGTAGTTAATAGTTCAACTAAAAATACAAGTTTTCAATATTAGTGGAATTTTTCACTAAGAAAGATTTTTCAGTCAAGAAAGATAAAAAATTGCAAACAAACTGCTGAATTTTCAAGCAAAAATAAAACTTTTTATTCAAGAATATTAACTTTCTATCCAAAAGAATGAATTTTCAACAAATGACTGAAATTTTTAACAAAGACCTTAATTTCAAACGAACAAAAAAACACGAATTTTTTTAACAAAATAGTTACACAAGGCCATATAAGCCTCCATTTACAAATAAAGACTAATTGTTACTCAATTTTATATTGCAATTTAAAAAAATTAAGCACGCTCTCGAACAAATATCCTGACTGAAAAAAATTTCCTCACATTTCCAAGTTTTTTCTACGTACATAAAAGTTCCCTGGCAATTCCAGGTTTGCCCGGTTTTCCAGGTACAGTAGACACCCTGATAATTAATTATTCTTTTATGCTTGATAAATGAATCAAATCTAAACTTTAAAGACATTCTGTTTTATTTACCATTCAACACTTCGGATGAATATCGTTTGACGGTCCATCCACTAAGTGGTTCCTTCTTTGATACCTCCTTATCAATGAATCTCCAATAGAGAAGCAATGCTAATCTGTGAGCATCATGAACACATTTATCCTTTACTTCTCTCGTAACAGCCCGTGGAAGTTGAGGTACATCCCAAGGTAATCCGTCATTCGGATAATGGAATTCGAATAAAGAAACTTCCTCTTTCAATTTTTCACATACGTCAATCTTCTTTATACCCGCGTTCTCAATTTGTTTCACGAGCCATTGGTTTCTTAAATCAACATCATTCTTGGAAGATTTTTCATAAAAGTCCAATAACAAAAATGGCAACATTTCATCAATGGTAGTACTTTTGATATCTTCAAGATGATCCAAGTAAACAAATTTCGTCAAATCTTCCAATGTTAACTTTTCATTGTCAAGTTTATTGTAAATACAGTAACTAAGTAACACTCCTTCTTGCTTTATGGATGCGAGTTTCGAGTTTTCCAAACAGTCCGCTATTTTCCAGGTTATTGTACTCAGGTCAACAGATCTTTTCTCTAAATCAGTATCCTTCAAATTATTCAACGATTCCTGAATCAAGGATACAAGTCGTTCTTTCGTTTGCTGCTGAGTTATCGCTCGGGCTTTCAAGTATACATCTTCGCAACTAGTCTCGAAAGATGGTACTAAAGGAAAACCTCTTGAAATTTGCTGACTTATCAAAAACGCCGACTGGAGTAGCTGAATAACATTCAATGTCTCTGTCGTTGATACATCTTGCGATATTTTCTCGTGAATTTCGAATAATGTATCTTGATGCTTTTTACTCACAAGACCAAAATTGAATAACATTGATCTTACATCGAGTTTGACACCAGAAGAAGTTTTTTTCGTATCGAGTAAGTAGATTTCTATTCCTCGATTTCGCATTGCCCTCGAAATCTCTCCGTACCTTGGATCCATTGTTAAGAAGAGCCTGAAGTTTTTGTGTGGTTTAATAGTCATTATATTTCCGTCAATTCCAGTGCCCCGTTCGCCTATTGTGAGAACTCCGTTCGGTTCCAATAAACCATTAAGTCTGTCCAACAAGGCTGGACTGCAAAAGTTGACTTGATCTACCAAAAGCCAAGATCCATCCTGGAGACACTTTACGAGCAAACTGTCCACCCATTCGAATTTGCCTCCGGCATTTAAGCAACTCTCCTGTTTTACAATACTCAAAAGAGTATCCAATTTATCTGCTATTTGATCCAGATCCTCCAGATAAAACCCTAGTTTTTTAGTGTCATAAATGAAGCCGGACAACACTTCGAGCTTTTGTAAAAAGAGTTCAGTTTCCATACTAGACGTCAGTGACTCGTAATCGTCAAAAACTGTGTTCCTAACATCTTCTAGAAACCTGTGGTAGGTTCTGACTTCCTCAATATTGTCCTTGTTTAGCTTTGTTTTCAGAATGTCGATTACCAAATTTTCTGTTTGTTCAAAAAGTTGCTCAAGATGTCTATTGTAGTCAGTTTGCTCAAATCCACCCAGAATTTCGTTTGTGTCCATCGCAGAGTTGACGACTACAGTTTTTAATTTCTGCCCTGCCAGTTGGCTAATCACTCGAACAACGCTGCTTTTTCCACTGCCTGGTCCTCCGACAAGAATCGACATCCAGTTCATGTTAATGCACTGCGCAAGACTCTTCAGAGCTGTCATTTGATCACGCAACAGCAACATGCCCTCTTCATAAACGGATGATTGATTTCGATTCAAAATTGTATCACCAAAATATAATTTGTCATTCGTGACATGGATGATCGGTTGGCTAGGAGGAAGAAGATACTTATCCACTGGAAATACTTCTTTGTATATCTCGCGAACTTTTTCTTTATCAGCATCAGTTCGCATTCTGTCAACGTAAATCAATTCCACAGAAGAGCCGGGATTATAAAACATGTCACTCTCATCACAATAACTTTGAGCTGAAGAAATAGTTGCTTCACACCATCTGATAACGTCTCGCAAATTCATTTCCCAAGGAGATCCATTTATACCCCAAAGGATACCTGCTTCCGTCGACATTCTTGAATTAAAGTCAACCATCTTGTGCACCAAATTCTGCGGCAATTCTGGGAATTGAGAGGTGGTTATGAGTTTTAAGTCCTCCTCTGTTAAGGTACTGACGTAAACTTGTGTAAACCGATTCAAAAACGATTTCGGCAATCCTCTCCTCGCTCCTCCCTGCCTCATCGGATTCTGGCAAGCAAAGAATTTAGTTCCTGGCTTGACGAAGAATGTTTTGCCAAGTTCTGGGATGAATAATTCTCCGCGATGGTCGAAACAGGCATTCAAACTCTCAAGTACGGCCTGCGAAGCTAAATTCAATTCGTCCAACAAAATCCAATGACCAGCTCGCAAAGCGCGCAAAAATGGTCCATCTCTCCAGGAAAACTCACCTCCTTTGCCACCTTCTACAGGAAGATCCGTTCCAAAAAGGTCGCAGACATCTGTTTGATCGCTCAAGTTAATTCTGAACAAAGAATGTCCTGATGCTTTAGCAACTGCAGAAACCAAACTTGTTTTACCAACTCCTGGACTTCCTTCTAATAAAATTGGCTTTTTTATCTGCATGGCTCTCAAGAGTTTCAGCGTATTCAGTTTGGTTGTTGGTGCTATAAATGTGAATCTTTCACTATTTCTGGAATAGTCAGGACCTTTCTCAATGAAGAAGGGCTCAATACCGAACAATTCTTCTGTTTGGACTTTGAGATCAGCAATGGCTGTTAGCTTTTCTATACTTGGACAAGTTCCCAGTAAGCTTTCTATTTGTCGGGTCAAAAATTTGAAAGCACTGTATTTAAATACCTCTAACTGATTGGAACTGCCTGAACTTGTATTAGAACCAAGTCCATCCGTATAAGTTAGGCACGCTCCCTGCAAAATCGCATCTTCCAAAAGCAACTGTTTACCTCCTGTCGCAATATTAATAAAATTGACCCAACTGAGTATATCTCTTGTGCTAATAATGAAGTTCTTGAAGAGTTCAGAGGTTGCGATCCAATCAACAAAGTTCAGGATACACAGAGCGATGCTTGGTTTTTTCTCGGAAAGGTTTTTGTCTAAATTGTGCTCGATTATGATCTTCAAATCGTCTCGTTCCGTACAAGGATGACACCAAATTTCGGTAAATCTGTTTCTCAGTGCAGGAGACAGTTCTTTCTTTCCATAGTCGCCACCAGGATTCATTGTACCAACGAAAAAGAGTCGTTCATTAGCAACAATTATGCTATCTGTTGTATTCGGATTCGTTAAATCAATTCCTTTTTCAGTCAACACGAGAGTACGTTCGGGTTCTAATAACGAATTTAATCTCTCAAGTACGCTATCATCCGCTAATGATATTTCATCGGCTAAAAACAAATCACCGTTTGTCATTGCGTGAATTAAAGGTCCATCAACCCACTCGAAGAATTTCTGATTATCATCATCAGTCTGGTTTCTTACTGGTCTCAAATTTCCAAGAAAATCTGAAGATTCGGTGTGCATGTGACAATTAACGACATGTAGTTTTTGCTTTTGCATAGCAGCTACTAATTGGCATACAGTTGTTTTACCACAACCTGTTTCTCCCACGAGTAAAACTGGTTCTTTGAACTGACAAGATTTTCTTAGTAAAACAGCCATCCTTCTCAGATGGTAGGTCCAAACGATGTGCTTGAAATTGGAAATGTCTTCATTTTGTATTTCTTCAAGAATATGTTTCGTGACAGTTGACGTGGTTTCATTCAGAGTGAATAGATCGTGCGGTTTAACAACGCGACCCAGATGTTTTTTAATAACTTCCCTTATCTCAGCTTCTTCCTTGGGAAGACGAACTTTGGCAGCGAGTACTAAATAACCTTCGTCAGCTAAATGTTGTCTCCAATCGTAGAACTGTTCACCAACATCTGGTGCCAGACGGTACCTTTCACCCCATCGAAACAGATCTCGCAAAGTTATAAAACCTTTCTTACCCGCAAACGCTGCAGTCGTTTTTCGTCTAATCTGAAGATCTTTCATCACATTAATGATCTGTTTGCAAGACGATTTCGGCATATGGCATCTTTTTTCTAATATTATTTCTAATTCCTCTGGAGGTATTTCGTCGAAATGAAGCTCAACAAATCTGTTTCTGAACGCTCTTGAGAGGACTTTTCGCCCTCCGTAGAGTCCTGGAGGATTTTGAGTGGCGAAAAGCATAAAGTTGTCATGAGCTTTCACAACCTGTTGCGTCTCTGGTATAAACAGTTCTCTGTTGTCATCTAGAACTCGATTGAGTGCCTCTAAAACATCGCTGGGTGCTAAATTCAATTCGTCGAGAATAATCCAATATCCTTTGCGCATAGCTTCAACTAATATACCTTCTCGAAAAATTAGCTTCCCAGTTTCGTCAGCAACATAACTACCCACATATTCTTGCAAGTCTGTGTGTTCGTGATTGTTTATACGTACACATACGTGACCAGATGCTTTAGCAAGATAGGTAATTAAACTTGTCTTCCCCACAGAAGTATCTCCTTGCAGGAGTATTGGCATTTTTCCTATTGAGACTGCTCGTACAATATCTTTCAAGTTTCGTTTAACGGAGGATGTCAGTATGTAATTTTTAGGTTCTTCAGGAACCGCAGTTCCTTCTGGAACCCAGTACCCTTCGAAATTAATATATTCCTGGCCCTGATTGCTCTTCGGCTTCGGAATAGGTGCGCGAATTATAGCTTCTGGGCTTTTATTCAAAATGCTTTTAATGATCATATTTTGTACAATCGGATAGGACTTGTGATCCAGCTGAGTCAAGAAACTTAGACAAAAAGCTTCGTATAAAGATCGCAAACTATTTCCACAAGGATTGGAAGCTGCGATGCTTAAGGCTCTGCATAGTGTTCTTAAACTGTAATGTGGTTTATTCATGGTGCCGTCATTTAAAATCATGTTCGCTTCCTTGTGCAAGCTCAAATAAAATTTAACAATCGCCTCGTGCTTAGATATTGGTAGGTTTAATTCTCGAAGATACGAGTCTACTAATAGTTGCAAATCTATTTTTGATGTTAGTTCATCGACGTAAAATTCGGTAAATCTGTTCCTAAGACCGACGGGTAGTTCCTTTTTACCAACGTCCGTCGCTGGATTCATGCAGGCGAATAGAGTAAAGTCAGGATGTCTTTTAATTGAATCTTCATCGCCTCTTTCTAATAGTGATAAGGAGCCGGAAGAACCTTCTAACAATGCTGACAAGCACTCTAAAGTTTCCGCGTTGGCTAAATTAATTTCGTCAAGTAGAACCCAATAGCCTTTCTGTATAGCTTTAACGAGACTTCCTTCTACAAATGCAAAACCTAAGGATAATCCTGCCTTCGCTTGCGACGAAAGTTTTTCTAATTTTAAAAAGAGCTTCTCCCATCTAATCAACAACTCACTCTCTTTATTGTTGGCGCCTTTTTCTTCCATGTTTTGCAAGCAATCTTTTAATCTCTTTACAGCTCTTACAGTGCTTACTGTCATCAATTTTAGAAGATAATCCCATTTTTGTTCTTTATAGCACTGAGCTAAACATGCCAAGTATTTTCTATTGGGCTCGACAGCGAAATATGATCGAAACAGTATTTCGAACTCTTCTCTTATCGGTTTTATTAAAAATTTAAGATCTACTGGTTTGTATCCTCCTAACAGATCAACGCTTTCGCTTTGTTGATTCATATTAATGACTATTAGAGTGTTGCCCGTACTTTGTGCTAGATATTGTATTGAACTTGTTTTTCCAGTTCCTGTTTCACCCACAAGCAACACTGGCTCTTTTTGAGCTACACAACAGGTAATGCGTTCTAACAAACAGGCAGAGGGACGTGTGAATGAAAAATGAAGTTTCGTTCGTTCCATATCGGCGTAAAGAAGCTTCTTTCGAAGTAATTTTGCGCGACCAGCTACGAATTCTTTTTCAGATGTAATTAAAGGCTTGTATGTTTGACAAAAGGTTTCTGCTTTGATTTTATTAAAACCGAGCTTGTGACCGACAGCTATTATAAGGGGCCGTCTTTTTTCTGAAATGGAAATATAAATGAAAGCGTATTAAAGTATAAAAGTAAATTAGGCATGGGAAAATTTATTTTTCAGTTTAATTGCAGTAATTTTTTAAGGGCATTGATGTCACAACGAGATAAAGATATTTAAGCAAATTATTATATCACTATAGTCTTCGTTTTACCGAAAGCATTTTTCTGTATCTTGAGGTGGCATAAAAATGTTGGGAGAATTTCACTATTTGGCCGAAGAAAAATTCGGGTAAATGTAATTTCAGTGAATTTAAAGCTAGGATGAAAACCCTTTCAATCATGAAAACTTTATATAATGATTGTTAAAATCGACAAACATAGATCCATTGTTAATTGCTGCGAATTTTAAAGAATTAAAATCTAAGCGTTACTTTAACCTTTCGAATAAACCCTGGTTCAAAATGACCCAGGACTACTGTTCTGATCATTAGGCTATTTCTGATCATTATCTAGTGAAAATTTAAAAATTTAAGGTTTTTTTCGAAAACTGATTCTTAAATCGTTTTTTGTACACCCTAACTTTTATTTTTTCATACTACTTATGCCCCGATAAATTTAATTTGATATTTTAAAATTAGTTATTAGATATTAGGTTTTTTGTAATTTAGCTTCAATTCAAGGTAAAAACTGACATTTTTATTCAATCTTAAGGACCCAATCGCTGCATTTCTTTTAAGAAGGATTTTGTATAACTGTTTGTTTCGTTTTCATTGAAAACTTTTATTTATAAATATGTAGTTATTATTTTTGTACAAAAACATTTTCATAAATAATTAAAATGTTAATAAAAATCAATAAAACAGAGTTGTGAATAATATTTCAAGTAATAAAATCAGCCTCTAATCATTAGGAATAAATAAGAATTGTAGAGTTTTTGTACAGCGAAGGCAATACCATTCGCGTAAATGCCAAATCCAGGGTGGCCGATTCAATCGATGAAATAAATTCCCGGTTTTTTCTTGGTTCGCATAAATTTTTCACGGTCAATGAAATTAAAAAAATATAAATCCACGTTATCATTTTCAATGTTCTAAATTAAAAAATTAATCAATGAACTTTAAAATTTTCAAAATTAAATAATTTATATAAATTTTAAGCTAGAAACATTAAATATTGACAAATTGAAAATTTTTTTATCTGAACACTTCTTAAATTAGAAATTCAATTATTTTCTTTTTAAATAGTTTAAACATCCTTGGAAAGCTTCAAAATTTTATTTCAAAATCTTGAGAAATCTAGAAGGTGTTTAAAATTTGTTTTAAATTTAAAATTATTTTGGAAATTTTTTCAGAACTTCTAAATATCTGTCAAAATGAATTGAATTTTTTCCACAATTTTCAGAAAATCCTGCAAATTTTAGAAAATTTCTTTACAATTTGGATGTATAAATAACAATTGAACATTTATTATTTGTAGGCGAAATTTGAGTAATTTTAAGAGAAATGCAGAAGTTTTGAAAAGATTCAAACTTAATGTAAAACTTGAAATAATAGCCTGATATCAGACAAAATGTAGATTTTCGCAGATTTTAAACAAAAAAATTAGATTCTTTTCAAGAATTGTGAAAGGCTTCAAAAGAATAAACACAATTTCTTAAGATTCATAGGAAAAATAAAAAAAACTTTTAATTTTGAAAAATTATTTTAAGAGAAAATTTAAAAAGTTTTTCAAACATTTAAGCAAAATTTTCTAAAAAGATTCTAGAAGATTTTAAGAAAACTTTCTAAATTTGCATGGCAATGTTTTATCTTTTTAAAACTCCTAAATATCTCTTAAAATTACTCAAATTTTTTCTACAAATGTTAATTTGTAAATTATACATAATTTAATGACTAAGGCTTTCAAATTGAAACCGTTTGAGTTTTAACGTTAAAATCAGAAAATTCTAAAATTTAGAACTTTTTATTACTTAAAAAACAGATCAATTAAATTTATTTATTTGTTAAATAAAAAAGTTTTTTATTCAAAATTTTCAACATCAAAGTCATTTTCCGGTTTCCCGGTCCAGCGGCCACCCTGAAAATCGAGAGCTTTTACAACTCAAAGAAGCGGTAATCTGGTTATTATGAAAAAAATTTAATTTTAATACATGAGTTAAAAAAAGTATATATCACAGCGATTCTGTAGTTCAATTTTGGGGTAGATATGAGTCCTTTTTGAAGAAACGCGGAATTTTTTTAAAGGGGGACATTTTTTTTAACAGTGGTATAGGCAAAAGTTAATATTTTAAAAGGAGAGGGAAGGGAATGACTGATCCCTAAAACAATGAAATTTCGATTATATGCAGATTTTGGAGCTTAGAAATTCAATAAAATGCACAAAAGTGTGAATAATTCGCTAATATGAATTTTCTGAAAACCCGAAATTCAGGTAAAATAATTTTTTAAACATTGATGCAAAATTTAAAGTATTTTAAAGTGTTTTAACTATTTAAAAATTATCGAAAAATGAAAAAAAACTATCTACGAAAGAGTCGGTTTAAAAAATCCAATAAAGGGCTATGCCTAAACTACTTTAAGTATTTTTCTGAAATTTTGAACCACGTATATCCCTTTGTCAGGGTCCGTGAGAACTCACCCCCCTTCCCCATATCTTTTGTCATTTTTCCCCACTAAATTTTTTTTTTCTGAATTTAATTAGGGGTCATTCAAAATTAACGTAAGTCGATTTGATTGGGTAATTGGGTTTTTGGTAGAATCTTACCGTTTCTTATGAACTAACAAAGTAATTCATCTTTCAAACAAAAAGTGGAATTACCACAAAAATAGATGAGTTTCAATAAAATAATGCAATAGTTGATATTTAAATCAAGAAAAGATTTAAATTTTTTTTGAATTTTAATTTAACCAAAAAGGACAAATTTTTAACAAAATAGTTGACTTCTCAAACAAAAAAGATTCACTTTCAAACAAAAAGTTGCATTTTTAACAAAAAAAATTCCGTTCTGCAAAAAAATTAATTTACATCAAAATACATTAAATTTCAACCAAATAGTTCAATTTTCAATCAAATTATTGACATTTCAAGCCGAAAAAAGGAATTTCCTACAAAAACGTGGAATTCTCAACAACAAAAATTAATTTTCAACCGAAACTGATTAATTTTTAACCAGGCAGTTGTATTTTTGACCGAAAAGGTGAAATTGGTACTGAAACAGACGAATTTTCGAAACAAAAAGATTAATTTTTCAACAAAATAGTTCAATTTTCGACCAAAAATATTTGTTAGTCAAAATAAGAACAAAAAATCGAATCAAATTCTTTTATTTTCAATTCAAAAAACGCGTTTCTAACAAAATTGTTGAATTTTCAACAAAATAATTTAATTTTTAGCCAAAAAGAGAAATTCTTAACCAAACATTTAATTTAATTTACTTAATTTTCCTGGTTGAAGATTCATAATTTTATATGAAAATTCATTTTATTTTGTTTTGTTAAAAATTAATTTCTCACAACTGAAAGTTTGACTATTTGTTTGGAAATTATACTGATTGGTTGAAAATAAATTTGTTGTTGTTGAAAATTCATCTTTTTGGCCTGAAAATTCAACAATCGGCTAGAAATTCAACAATTTGATACCAAATTAAACTGTTTGGTAGAAAATTCGTTTTTTATTTGTGGAGAATTAATTTCCTTAACCGAAAATGTAACTATTCCATTTTTGATTTATACATTATATTTTTAGTTAAAAACTTATTTTTTCTAGTGGAAAATTCAACTATTTGGTTGAAAATTTATGTATTTTATTGAAAATTCGTTGAAAAGTAATCTTCTTTTCGTTAACTCCAATTGTTGTTTTATTTAAATTAAATTCTCTTTCTTGTTGAAATATCAACTATTACATTTTTTGTTAAAAATTCATATTTTTAGAGTTTTTAAAAGTTTCTTTGAAAACTCAGCTCCTTGGTCCAAAACATAATTTTTTTGGTTGCAGATTCATAATTTTGGATGAAAGTTAGTTTCTCTAGTTAGAAATTAACTTTCTCGTAGAATAATCATATTCTGGGGTTGATTTAAATATTTTGTGGAAAAATCTTTTTTTTTTAATTGAAAATCCAATTTTTTAAAGAATAACTGCTTCATTTTTGGTTAAGAATTAATCTTTTTCAGTTTAAACATTCAACTATTTAGTTTGCAATTTTTTCGAAACGAGAAAAATATAAACTAAACATTAATCAAGTAAAATTTGGACTAGAAAGCACATCCACGGTTGACACTAATTTGTTGAAAATTTGTATTTTTTTGGTAGAAAATTAATCTTTTGGTTGAAAGTTGAACTAATTTGTTAATCCATAAGAAACCTTAAGATTTGCCCCCCTCCCCGCCAATCATGCGAATTTTTTTTTTTAATTCTAAAGGAAAAGTAAAAAAATAGTGGCATTAGCGGACAATATGTGAGAAAATAGTGCTTTAAAAAAAAATTGTAGTAGAATTGTGCCATCAATGAAAAAAAGTGTAAAATAGTGTGAATACTGTGGTGAGTTTAAGGCTTGAGTAATGCATTGAAATTAAATTTACTTACCCTCATCAGCGACAGCGCAGCAAAAAATGTCAATTGCATCCTTAAAGAGGTATTCCTTTTTAGTATCAGACATCGGCCCATCATAATAAACAACGGTCCTAGAACACCACTTGATCAAATCTCTTGTCGAAATCAATCTTCCACTTCTAGAAGTCAACGTTTTATAGTCCAAATCATTTTCTTCAGCCGATTGAAATAAAGTGAAGACTTCCACCATTTTCGAAGCAACTGTATTTAATCTTGGAAATAGAGTTTCTATGATTTGTATTAATTCCTCCTTGGAGAATGATTCCATATTTACACAACTCCAGTGTTTTGCAAGCATGTTTGATGCAGTTGATACGGGTTTACGAAACCCGGTTGTAGATGAGAATAATCTTTGTGTAACAAACAACTGGAATCCACTTTTGGCATGAATCAAATCTCGATGTCCCGGAACAGATAAAGTTCCTGTTTCCAGTAAACTACTTAAGGTGCTTGCTACATCTAAAGTGGCGCTGTCAATGTCTTCCAAAAGTAGCCACTTTCCAGTAACCACAGCTCTTGTCAGAATACCAGGCTGCCAAACAAATTCGCCCGGAATTTCGGTGCATCGATATGTACCCAACATTATTTTTGAATCTGTTTGGTCACCCAACTGAACTCGAATAAAATCAGATTGACCTCGACCAGTGACTTGTGCCAGATACTCGATTATACTGGTTTTTCCGCATCCAACTGTTCCTTGAACGCAGACACATTTTCCTGTAGCAACTGCCAGAGCCAAACTACGTAAATTCTCCTCCAACGATGGGACGGGTACGAGGGAAGATTGTAACTTATCTCGATTATTGTTCAGAATGGGTAATAAAACACCAGAAACCGAAACAACGGATCTTGTTTTTTCTACTATAAGATCCACTTCCTGGGACGCAGTTTCAGACACAGAGACAGCTATCTTAAAACCTTGTTTTTTAGACTCTATTAGAAATTTGTCTACGACTACTGAATCAATTACTGACTGAGCACATTTCAAACGCAGGGGTTCAGACATATCTAAAATAATTCCGAGGCACTTCCATGCAATCCTGAAATATTGTCGAGGAAACAAATAATTGAGGCTGATGTATAAAAAGGTGTGTAAGAATAGTTTATTATTTCTTAAAACAAAAGTAATTTAAGTTCTGTTTAGAATTGAATTACTTTTCAAAGAAAAGAAAAAGTTACCAAAAAAAAAAGAAGAGTTATTTGAGGAATTTATTCTAA
The DNA here is from genome assembly GCF_010883055.1 of Belonocnema kinseyi. Classification (NCBI taxonomy): domain Eukaryota; kingdom Metazoa; phylum Arthropoda; class Insecta; order Hymenoptera; family Cynipidae; genus Belonocnema; species Belonocnema kinseyi. The sequence continues at coordinate 37,234,686 of NC_046664.1, read as the reverse complement.
GAACTACATTCAGACAGAAGCATAGTGAGTCAAAAATGTTTTTCTGGAAATATTAGTCTAGGGCTTACAATTCTGACTTGATTTTTTATTTATTCAGGGTGTCTACTAATTTTCGCCCAAAAAATTCTCGATTATTTCCCGATTATATATATACATCAAATTTCCTCTTACTAGAAAGCACGAATAAAACGCATTTGACATAAGGTTTTCCTTTGTGAAATTTTATGTATTGTGATATCTCATAATATTCAAACAAAATAATATATTTCTAATTTATCTTATATAGTAGAAATAAATATAGTAAATTACAATTTCTTTACATATTTTGCATATGATGCCTTAATTATTTGCATGAATTTGTTAAAAAGTCATAACTGTTATTTTATATAAACATATCTTTATTAAACTATTATTGGGATTCTAATTGGTAAATAATTCTTAGATATAATTTTAAATATATTTGGCATTAGCGATTAATTAATAATTAATTATTAAAGAATAATTACAAAAAATTACCTTCAATCTTTTATTATGACAGTTTAATTATAATTACATATGTTTATAACATAGGTAATGTAAAATTCAATTAGTAAGAAAAAAATATTTATTATGGTTTTTTGTAATAACTATTCAATCATTAATCAATAATCAAATGCCAATACCAAAGAAATTAAAACCTATATCTTGATTTTTTGTTCCAAATCCTAAAAAATCTACAATTTGTTTTAAATTACTTAAGAGTTAAAAATTTTGTTGAATCTTTTCAAAACTTTTGAATATCTCTTAAACTTAATTGATCATTATTTTTGAAAAACATGAATTTTCAACCAACTAGTTAAATCTTTACCAAAAAGATTATTCTTAAACCAGTTGCATGTTTAACTAAAAAAGATCAAATTTTTATCAAAGAGAAGAATTTTCTACAAACCAGTTAAATTTTTTAATCCGAAAATATGAATTTTCAACTAAAAAGTTTCTTTTAACCAATATAGTTGAATTTTCAAGAAAATAGGTGTACTTTCTACCAAAAAAGACGAACTTTCAACAAAATAGTTACATTTTCAACCAAGAAGATGAATTCACAACTAAAATTATGAATCTTCATACAGATTTTTTTTTACAATGCAGTTTAACTTTTAACCAGAGTTCAATTTTCAAAAAAAAAATGCATGATTTCTCAACTAACAAATTCCCATTTTTTACCAAAAATGGATTAGTTAAGGTTTCAATTCAAAAAATTAATTTTTAAACAAAAAAATAAAGAATTTTCAACCAAATAGTTACATTTTCAAAAAAAAAAACTAATTTTTAACAAATTACAGTTAAAGTTAACCAGATGAGAGGAATTTCCAACAAAATAGTTGAATCCTCAACTAAAAATGATTATTTTTCAACCAGTTACATTTTTAATCAAGAAAGGTAAATTTTTAACGAAAATAAAATAATTTTTTACAAAATGGTTTAATTTTTTAACCCAAAAATATGAATTTTCAACATGTATTAGCAGATATTTCAAACAAACCAAAATTTAATTTGCAGTAAAGAACAAATTAATTCAACGAAAAACATGAATTCTCAAGGAAAAATGTAATACTCAATAGCCGATAATACCACTTTAACAATTTTTGATTTTAAACAAAAAAGAGTTGAAATCTTACAAAAAGAAGGATTTTCAAACAAATAGTTGAACTTTTAACCAGAGTATGTTACAATGTTTTAATGGACAATTTTCATAAAAAAAAGTATTAAGCCTTTTTTTACAACCTTCAAGAATACCTACATTTTTTTAGATTTTTAGAACTCAATATTACTGCAAGATCTTAGTTTTAAAAAAAATTAATTTTCAAACAAAAAAACAAGCATTTTCAACAAAATAGTTACATTTTTAAAAAGAAAAATGAATTTTTAACAAATTAAGTTAGTCAACCAGAAAACAGAAATTTCAAACAAAATAGTTGAACCCTCAACTAAAAATGTTTGTTTTTCAACCAGTTACATTTTTAACCAAAAAGATGAAATTTTTACGAAAAGAAAAAAATTGTATACCAAACGGTTTAATTTTTTAACCCGAAAATATGAATTTTCAAATGTAATAGTTGACATTTCACCAAAAAAAATTTAATTTGGAGTAAAAAGCAAATTAATTCAACCAAACAAAGACGAATTTTCAACGAAATAGTTGAGTCCTTAAATAAAGAAGATTCATTTTCGACCAAAAAATTTCACTCTTAACCAAAAAGAAATAATTTATAACGAAGAAGATAAATTCTCTACCAAGGACGAATTTTTACCGAAAGAAGTTCATTTTTAACGAAAGAGATGAATTTTCAACTAAAATAATAAATCTTCATAAAAAAAACTGAATTAAAAAAAAATTGTTCAACTTTTATGCACGCAGTTGAATATTCAAATAAAAAACATAAGTTATTGAAGAAAAATGAATAGACGATATTTACAATAAAAGAGATTTAAACTTAAAACCAAAAAGAATGGAATTATTCGAGAAAAATATTAATTTTCAACAAAATAGTTTCATTTTTAACGAAAAGAAAAAGAATTTTTAACGAATTAGAGTTGAATTCAATCAGAAAAGTCTACTTTTCCACAAAATAGTTGAAAAAATTTCAAAATAAAAAAATGACCTTAAAACTTTTCAGATTTTTTTCAGCATTTTTATAACTCTCAAATTTTCTTTAAAAATTACTTTTTTAAATAGAAAATCCTTTATCATTTTTTCATGAATCTTAGATATTTTTTTGTTCTCGAAACTTTTCAAAATTCTTAAAAAGCTTAGAAATTTTTTCAGGAATCTTAGAAAACTTACATATCGTATTAAACGTTTTAAAACATTTTCAAATTTCTATTTATTTCTTAATCTTTTTTTCCTAAAAATTCTTGAAAAATCTCGCATAACATTCTAAATTATCTGAATATCTTTTAAAGTGATGGTATTTTTTCCCAAGATTATTACAAATTCTGCATAATTAGAAAAACTATATTAAAATCTTTCAAATTATCTTTTGTTATTATCTTGAACCCTTTTGAAATTCACTTTCCATACATTTTTTATTTGGATTCTCGGCTATTTCTCAGATTTTCTGGTTAATAGGCACCCTGATTATTTAACAACAAAGGACTCCGCACAAAATAAAGACTATTTTTTTGTGCGGCGTCCTTTGTACTTTTTTACTTAATAAACCCTCCCATTTTATTGAAAAAGTTCATATTTATTTAAAACATAATTAAACCAGTAAAGATACTACTTTCAAATAATATTCAGCAGGTTACATTAAAAATAGTTTATTTGTATATTAACTATTAATGAGCAAAAGTTCTATTTCAAGATTAAAAATACTTATAATTTTTTAATTACACAATGCTTAGTTACCAGTTTAAACAAATCCAAAGTCTGGCGTCAATATTTATTAAGTGCTTGAAAAAATTGTATACACAAATTTTTCGTTGATAAAGAATCATAAGGGAAGGATTTTGATAATTAATTAAAACTTTATTCAGCTGAAAAAAAGGAAATCGATGGGCTGAAAATTGACGAAAATCTGATTTTATCAAATTTATTTAAATAATTAACCACTGTTAACACCTACTAAACCTCCGTAAATGTAAATTATTTTAGACAAATTTAAAAATAACTAAGCATTTTTTTGGATCTTAATGAAATTTAGTCTCCAATCGAATTTTTTTTAAATATCCAAAATTTAGTTGCTATAAAGAAACAATGGGATAATTACCAAACAATTTAAAGACATAAAGCAACATAGGACTTACCATTTAACTTTGTCGTCAAGATGCGTCAAAAATGGATAAAATTCTGACCACTTCCATTTGCGCTTAAAGTGATTCGGTTTTGCTTTCAATATATTGAAAGATGCAATCACTAAATCATAATCAGATACTTCCACCGAATCATCTTCCATTCTTTCCGCTTTTTGTGCTGAGGATGTTGCATTTTTTCTCAGACAACTAAACGGGGCTGGATACAACTCAAAATAACGTAACGCAAATCTGAAATCGATAAATTATTGTTTATGGACTTTTAACTGCAATATATGGCTCTACGAATATTTTAAATTTTCATAGACAATATAGTACCCACTAAAAACATCTGCGATAATAAAAATCTACCAAGAACTAAGAAATTCGTCGCATGAAAAAGTACGCTAAGTCCACTTGTTGAAATTCTTCAGTTTATTATTATATATATATTTTTTTTTATTTTCATATTTCGAGCGTGAAAAAGATTTGTAAGATATTTTTTTTATTGTGAAATTCAGCTTACAAATAATAACAATTGTTACTTAAAATTTTCGATATTAATTCAGTTTGAGGAGTATATTGTTCCATGTCCATAAAACGGATTTTTCAATTAGAAAAAGACGGAGAAACACAGGAGATAAATTAAAATTACATTTAAATATTTGATTCTGAATACAAAGCTTTTGATTTTAATAATCATCTTTAATGCACGCATTTATTACCAATAATTCCTTGGCGATCTGTACATTTCGTTTTTGAGGCTGGACATTTTCTATTCCGGTCTCGTGATAATTTAGAAATATCGACAAATTCGAAAATAACGTTCAAAGTAGGATTTTACATATTTCTAAAAAATAAGAAGTTCTGATTAATTTCTATGATTCAAGTGATTAAAAAAATACAGCAGTAGAGAAAATTATTATTCATTATTCAGTTCATAGAGGTGAAGACACGTAAAAAATTGATTTTTAACATGAAATATAATTAACTAAAATTTCAAATCAATAAGGATATCATTTTTTTTATAAAAATACAACAAAAAGTTGGAATAAAAAATAAATTATTATTGAATTAGTATAATAAATTAGATTTTTTACGTGAAATCTTCTGACAGTTTTAAAATCTTTTTCAAATATTCGAAATCTTTTGAAATCTTCTAAACAAATTTGAAATCTTTGAAATGTTTTGAAATCTCTATAAAAACTTGATGAAATCTTTGAAATATTTATGAAACCTTTGTATTAATTTGAAACTATTAAAATATTTGAAATCTTTTTTAATTTTGGCAAAATCTGTGAAATCCTTGTGAATTTCTTTAAATATCTGAGAATTCTTTCTTTGCTATTTGTTTGTCAAATCTTTTGTGTTCATTTGAAATCATTAAAGTCTTTTGAAATTTTCACAAATTTATTTAAACCTTTAAAAATTGTTTAAAATCTTTTAAATCTGGTGCGATGCACCTCTTTAGAAATCTTTGAAATTCTTAAAATCGTTTGAAATACTTATGAATTCTTAAAAATATTGTTAAAATCTTTTGCATTCATTTAAAATAATTAAAATATTTAAAATCTCTGTGAGATCTCTGAAATCTTGCATACATGCATATTTCAAATCCTTGAAATCCTTTCTAAGTCTTTGAAATTCGTAAACTCTTTTCGAAACGTTTAAAATCCTTTTAAATATTACACAGGCCCACAAAAAAAACAAAAGTGTCTGTGCAATTGACCAGACCTATATATTCTTATGTATTTTTCGACGCTGAATCCGAATTTGCAATAAAAAAGTAGGGTCCAGCTACTTTTTTATGGGGTTTTGCTCGAAATACCTCATTTTTTACGGTTTTTTCATGGTTTTTTTTAAATAAAAAAAGAAATAAAGAAACATTTTTTTTTACTTCAGAATCGAATTCTACGGGAAAAAATACATCGAAAACCATGTTTTGATTTTTTTTTTTACAAAAATTTCAACCCACCATACGGCGATGAAAAGGCAGAAAATCGCGAAAAGTGAAAATTTGCTTCAAATTTGATTAAAATGACATTAAAATCAAGTTTTACGATTCAAAACCGATTTATAAACATTGAAAATACTTTACTGGGGGTTTTTGAGGTCACTGATCACGAATTTTAAGTCATTTTTTTCAAAAAACAACTCCTAGTCGGCGTAAGTGGACAATAAATGTGATAAATTGATATTTTTTTTCAAAAAATCGATGTTTAGTGAAGAGCAAGGAGAACGGTTTCACCAAGACTTGAAGGAATTTGAACGCAGATTTCAAGGACGATGGGGTATAAATATGTTGGCAGATTACTGCTGGATGATGAAGAGAGAAACATCTT
>NC_046664.1:37224617-37228473 GCF_010883055.1 Belonocnema kinseyi | reverse complement strand
GGCATAGGAAACAAGGGACTAGGCATGCCATTGCGGGGGGTGATGCAATGAGGGGGGAGGTCCGCCACCTTTTGATGTCCCGCGACAAACATTGCAGTTCCCACATGTTTATATTTTCATGCACAGTCTGTCGGCAAAAATGCTCGTGCGCATAATCAAATGGCACATCGTAAGATGGCGGTTCTCCCCACTCATGGAATTCTCCCCCCTCCCGTGGATTCAACCCCGCTCACCCAAGTTAGGATGGCATGTCTAGTCCCGTGTTTCCTATGTCCATGATGTGAGTTGATCTATGTAACAAGTTGCGATTTTTTCACAAAAGGAAGGTGGCAGCGCTAGGGGCTTTTTCCAACTCCAAACTTTTCCGTCGCTTCGTCTGCTACAAGGCAGTCACGGAAACCTTAAAAGTACTGCTTTTCCTTTAAAAATAATTACTCCAAGGGACCCAACCGATGTCAGCTCATATATTTTCTCCCAAAATTTCGATATTCTAACTTATTTAGTTTAAGAAAAAAAAGGCGGACAAAATTAACATTACAGTATCAAATTTTGATTGCGTCACAGACTACCATTTACCCTTAAATGTTGTTTCAGGCTAAAATATTCCATTTTTAACCTATTAAATTTTGAAATTTTTATTAAATATTTTTATCAAAATATAGATTTTTGAAGATTTCAAAATCAAATTTTGAATTTATCTTATGATTCCTGGGAAAATTATAATGTCTTTACATTTTGAATATTTAATTTTAAAGGAATATTAAAAGTGATTTTGAAGGACATCTGCAATTGCCAAAAAATAATTTGGAGCATTTGAATTGATTCCTTTTATTCTCCAGAATTCAATAAAAGTTTAAAGAAAGTTAGAATCATTAAAAAATGCTTAAAATTTTTGAAAGAATTTCAAAAATAATAAAGAATTTGAAAACGTTCCAAAAAGTTATTTAAAAAATGTAGATTTTTTAACATTTTAAAATAAAAATTGGAAGCTATTTAACGATTTTGAGAATTTTCAAGATCATTAAAAATTTTCATCAAAAAAATGTTAGGCTTTAATTTAAAAAGTTTAAAATTCAAAAGAGTACCACTTAAAGTTCAAATATTTTTTTGTAAACATAAAAAAATGGGAAATGGCCGGGAATTTTTTTCTTTATTAAAAATACCACCTTGAATTAATAATAAGAAAATATTAAATTTGTAATCATTTTATTTGACTTATAATTATTAATTTTAATGAATATTCATCTCTGAGGATTTATATATTTAAGTCATTCATAATTTTTACAAAAATTATATAGGAATAGCAATTATATTTCATTCATAACAATATTAATTTTGAAATTCTAACAATCATTCAATAAGAACAACAAAATAAATTATAATAGAACATACAATTTTCAATCTCATAATGCTGATCGAAATATTTAATTTTACCACCATTCAGCTGCTTGTTTCCGTGACGATTTTATAATTATTAATTACTGTTACGCTTATTATTACTAAAAAAGATATTCCTGGTGAAAATTTGGGAACAGCTTTAAGTTTCGTATTATTTTATGCTTTTCTCCCGTACATTGAAATGCAAACGCTGGCAAAAGTCAGCCATCCTGATCGGAGCGTCAGCTGTTGGATTAGTTCACTGATCCAGAATCACAGTTGCTTTGTAAATGGTATTTGCCTTAAGATATCTCTACTCTCTAGTGAGTTAGTTACTCTATTATATTTATAGTCACAGTTATGTGTCGACTGTCGAGTGTCGATTGCACGTGGTTTTTGATTCTTACGCGGTACGGTGCGTTTGCAGAGTTTACAGGTTATTAAAAGCACATGTAATATTAATCATATGAATTCAAGTAAAATTATATCTTGAATGAAATATGAATTCTGTTAAAGGCAAAAGACTTATCGAAATTTGTGTATAAGTATTTTGTAAACATTATTAATGTGCTCAACAAAAGAACAGAAACAACATGTCGAACACAGTGCTAATATCTTCTGTGCTGAGTTTCTGCGAAAAGAACAGCAGCTACAGAAAAATATTCAACCCGTTTTTAGAAGAGAAGGTAAATATAACTTTTCTACCATTTTTCAAAGGATAAATTGTATTATTAAGATGACACTTCAGTCCGCAAGTTATTATTTTCATTTTTTTAGGTTATTCTTTATTCCAATAAAAACTCAACTATTTTGTTTTGCAGTGAATTTTCAACGTTAAAAATACTTAAAGTAAAAAAGATATCTACCTTTTTAAATCCACTATTTATTCAAACTATATCTATTCCTGAATTTCATTACATATTCTGACAAAAGAATTTCCGCCGTTGAGTTTTTAAAAAATGTTTAGAAAATCAATAGGCCATTTTCTAACTAGAAAGTAAATATTAGTAAACCGGCATGGTTTCAATAATTTCAATATACATAGAAAAATACTTCAGCTAATCAATTTAAAAATTTGAAAAAATGTATACCACGTCTTGAGAATTAATTCAAGAAATACGTATTTGTCAAAAACCTAAATCAAGAATACGCCTTGATACATCCTTGGAAAACAATTATATTAAGATTTTCCAAATATAATTGTGATTTTTTTTCTTTCTCGTAGGAACTTAGTTCTTCTCAAAGAGATAAAATTTTGGGAATACTTCAAGGTCTTTTGAAAGATCCACGGTTCACCAAGGATATAGCAGAATGTTTTTCTCACATTCTTTTGATATTGCTGACCTCTGCAATACCATTAAACGAGGAAAAAGTTAACGATCCCAAGGAGGCTGATTTGCTTCATCGAATAAATTGTTCAATTCTAGGGAAGCTTGTTCACGAACATCCTGACGTACTCAGGTACCCTTTTATATTATACCTTTTTTTACTTTAAAAATTTAAGGGCTGTAATATGACACCATTTATTTCTGTTAATAATCTTTGATCAAAATTCAAGTCCAAACAAATCTGCTAAAAATCCTTATTTGGAATAGTCATGTATTTTAGGTCTTATTTTTGGAAAAAAGTTTAAGTGTGATTTTTGAAGCCTTAGAAACTGAGATTAAAACCAAAAAGCCATAAATATTTTTTTAACATATGCTCAGTGCTCGCCTTTACCTCATAGTCTATCAAATAAATTAACATCACATTTTAATGGGAAGTCTGTACCAACCTATTCTTGATATATATTTTAAGAATTTTCGATATCTTGAATGGTTTTTAAAATTCTACGTACTTGAAGTAAAAAAATGAGAGATGACATTAGTGTGATTTTTTCACGAGAACCTTGATTTTTAATTTTTGTTTTGCTTTTAAAACAGTTTTTTTATTGAAATGTAAAGAGTAATTTGAAATTCTTATCCTGTTTCTAATAAAACGTTTAATAATAAATCAATAATAATAAGACGAACTTCCGTTTAGACGAAATCTTGCTACTGAAAAGTTTATTGTTCATCAAGATATAATTTTAACTTTTGTTCATTACAGAATAAATAAAGAGATCTTACGGCTACTTTTGTAGACTACTAATTATTTTATAGATTGCAATGAACTTTGTGAATAATTCTATAAGTTTTTTATTTCTTCCCGCTTATACCGAATGTTAAATCATATTTTTTTTTTAATATTCAACTTATAAAAAATTATTTTTTGAAACTTTCGATGTTAATTCAGTTTCAGAATTAGAATGAACCATGAATATACCGCGAATTTTTCGAGGGTTTTACACGAGATTTCTAAAGGTTACAAAAAATTTATAAAGATTTCAAAATATTCCAAAGCTTTGATAACACAGGCCCACAAAAAAAAACAAAAGTGTCTGTGCAATTGACCAGACCTATATATTCTTATGTATTTTTCGACGCTGAATCCGAATTTG
>NC_046664.1:37214853-37224517 GCF_010883055.1 Belonocnema kinseyi | reverse complement strand
AAGGGACTAGGCATGCCATTGCGGTGGTGATGCAATGAGGGGGGAGGTCCGCCACCTTTTGATGTACCGCGACAAACATGGCAGGTCCCACATGTTTATATTTTTATGCAGAGTTTGTCGGCAAAAATGCTCGAGCACATAATCAAATGGCACATCGTAAGATGGCGGATCTCCCCACTCATGGAATTCTCCCCCCTCACGTGGATTCTCAACCACGCTCGTCCAAGTTAGGATGGCATGCCTAGTCCCGTGTTTCCTACGTCCATGGACAGCTGTGAATACTCAGTCGATAACACAGCTTCATTGAAAAATCATTCACTTAAGGGCATGCTCTTCAGTGACCACGTGACCAAACTAGTCCCCGGTTATTTACATTTTTTTTATGTTCACTGCGTCCACACGAATTGAGATATCGTGTTTAAACTTTAACAAATTAACAAATAAGTATCTGCACACACGTAACCTATCATTATTTTTTTGGCATTTTTAGCGATTTCTAGCGGAGAAAAAAAGAAACTTTGTACGTCGATAAAGTCGAGATCAAGTGACTAAGTTCGTTCATGAAATTTTGGTGTAAAATGATTTTCTTTTTTTGGTCCTAAAAATAAAAGATAAATTTCAAATTGGAAACATAGTAACGCCAGCAATGTGCTAAAATTTACTCGTCGGAGTTCTCCAACCAACTTCCATAATTCTTGACGTTGAATCAATCAGCTGATAACTATTGTTGACAGTGAACCAACCAGCGAGACTCAGCTTCGGACTCGCCTTGTCTTTCGACCCCGGGCGAAATTTTATTTTTATTCTTAGAATTGTTTCATACCAGAACAAAAAATCTACAAGAATATATAAACATTAGAAAATTTAAATTATTTTCTGCAGATGCACATTTCTCAAGATGAGACTTGGACAAATTTTCGAGTATGACATTCTAAGATGTTCCTCGATTTTTTTAAATCGAGGCATCTACTTTATCGACGTTAAAAGTTTATTTCCTAATTCCTGTAGTATTTTACTCGAAAAATTTCTTCGTAATTATGAACATTTTGATATATACAAACGTTCCTTAGTGCTTTCGGTATAACTTCCTAAATCCTGAACACGATATCTCAATGCGTTTGGACGTAGTGAGGACCGAAAATAATGAAAATTATTTCATTCTCCATACAAAATTTTTATGAATGAACTTAGTCACGTGATCTCGACTTTATCGTCGGTCAATGTTTCTTTTTCTCTCCGCTAGAAATCGCTAAAAATGCTCCAAAAATAATTATAGGTTACGTGTATGCAGATACTTATTTGTTGATTTGCAACGAATGTGCAAATTTTGTTGCTTACATTAATTTTTTTTAAGGTTTAGACGATTTAGTCCAAAACTGGTCTCAGTGCTCAATATACGCGAACCAAAAAATCCGAAATGCATCAAACCAAAAATTATCTGCATATAGTGCTATAACTCGAATGGTAATATCCTTTCTCATCGATTTATAAATAAACTTTCTTTAAAACTATAAACACATTGATGTATACAAACGTTCTTTAGTGCAATTTTTCAGCCAAATACTTCAATTTTGAATTAAAAAATATCATCTTTCAACAACAAAAGAAATAGTTAAATTTTCATTTAGAGAAATTAATTTATAACCAAACTGATGAATTTTCAACTAAAATTACAAATCCTCAACTAGAATCATTAAATTTGAAATAAAAAAAAATAGATACAAACTAAAACAATTAATTTTGCAAATGAAATAGTTAAACTTTCAACGAATTCGACGAATTTTGAAATAAAAAAAGCTAATTTTTAAACCAAAAATTGAATTATTACATTTTCAGTAAAAAAAAAGAATATTTAACCAAACAATTGAATTTTTTTACTAAAATTATGGAATATTCAGCTGGAATAGTATTTCCATTTTAAGTTGAAAAAATTATTTTCTACAAAAAAAGAAACAAATTTTTAATAAAATACCTCATTTTTAAGCAAAAAAAATGAATTTTTAATATAAATGATGAATTTCTAATAACAACATTAATTTTGATGAAGAGTTTATTTTTCAACCAAGCAAATTTATTTATAACATAAAAGATTAATTTTTATCAAACTTAATTTCGTTTTTTTTTAATTTAAAATTTAACCGTTCCACTTTGGGTGGAAAATTTACATTTCTATTTTAAAATTTAACAAGTTGGATGTATATTTGTCTTTTTTAATCGAAAACTAATTTATTTACTTCAAAATTCACGTATTTTGTTTAAAAAAACCGACTTTTTTGTTAGAAAATCGACGTTTTTAAATCTATAACCTACTTGTTTTGGTAGAAAATGATTTTTTTCTTTGAAAGTTAATTCCAGTGTTTAAAAATTCTTCTTTCCGATTGGTAATTGAAGTATTCCAGTTAAATATTCATCATTTCAAATAAAAATTCATCTTTTATGCTATAAATAAATTTGCTTGGTTGAAAAATAAACTCTTTTAATCAAAATTAATTTTTTTATTGAATATTCATCATTTACATTAGAAATTCATTTCTTTGATTTAAAAAATAGCTATTTTATTGAAAATTTGTTTCTTTTTTTGTAGAAAATAAATTTTTTTATTATTAAAAATGAAAATACGATTTCAGTTGAATATTCTATAATTTTAGTAAAAAATTCAATTGTTTGGTTAAAAATTATTCTTTTTGTTTGTTTTTGGCTGAAAATGTAATTATTCAATTTTTGGTAGAAAAATTATCTTTTTTATTTCAAAATTCGTCGAATTCTTTTAAGGTTTAAATATTTCATTTGAAGATTCATTGTTTTAGTTTTAAGCTAATTTTTTTTATTTAAGATTTAATTATTGTAGTTTAAGATTCATCATTTTAGTTGAAAATTTATCAGTTTGGTTGCCAATTAATTTCTCCAACTGAAAATTTAACTATTCCTTTTGTTGTTAAAAGATGATATTTTTAAATTTAAAATTGAAGTGTTTAGTTGAAAAATTAATGTATTTTTTGAAAAATCTTTTTTGTAGAATAGTAATACTTGGTTTAAATTTTCGACAATTTGGCTGAAAAATTGCCTCTTTTAATCGAAAATTCAACTGTTTCATTTAAAATTCAAGTATTTAAAAAAATATTTTTTGTAGGACATGAGGTTTTTATTTGAAAGCTAATCGCCTTGTTTGAATAATTGTTTTCTTGGTTAAAATTTTCAAGTATTGCAGTTAAACATATTTTAATAATTAATTCTTTATGTGAATAATTTTTCAATGAAGCCTTGTTACCGACTGAGTATTCACAGCTTTCGATCTGAGTTGATCTATCTAACAGGTTGCGACTTTTTCACAAAAGGAAGGTGGCAGCACTAGGGGCTTTTCCCAACTTCAAACTTTTCCGTCGCTTACGCTTCGTCTGCTACAAGGCAGTCACGGAAAACTTAAAAGTACTGCTTTTCCTTAAAAAATTATTACTCCAAGGGACCCAACCGATTTCGGCTCATATATTTTCTTCCTTCTCCCAAAATTTCGATACACTAACTTATTTAGTTTAAAAAAAAGGCGGACAAATTTAACATTACAAGGTCAAATTTCGATTGCGTCACAGACTACCATTTACCCTTAAGTTATTTCTAGTTTATATTTTTTCGCATCGAGTTCATATCTTCGTTATTGGTAGCTTCAGGCCCAGTAAAAACATGGGCATAAACCCAATATTATAGGTACGAGCTCGATTAGAAAAAAGTTACTTTGTATCACAAATTTGATTCAATGAAATGGACCCGTACCCTACCGACAATTGCCCAAAAATAATAAACCGACCTTTTTAATTCTACGTGAACTTTTTGACCATTAAATCAAAAACTTTCGCTGAAAAAAACTTACAAGCATGCAAACAAACAGTGCAAGTGAAGCAGTGTGTATGATTCCTTAACTTTACGCCGCCGCGCCGGACATTTTGAAATCCCGCCAATCGCCATATATTTCCGTACAATTTGCGAATTGTGAAGCGTAGTTCGAGCGTTCCGTTTTATTCTGTGAAAGACAGGAAAAGAAAATGTGAATTTCACTCAACGAGATCAAAGTCAGCTATCATTAGTATTTTGTTGCTGAGATTAGTTCGGGTAAAGTGTTGTTGCGCTTCTGATTAATTTTGTTAACGCTACCGCGTGCTTGCGGTGGCCAACCTAAAAAACAAATCATGGCTAACGTGTCCCTCGACAAAGAAACGTTTTTCCGGCGTATGAAGCGTCTCTACGCTGCTTGGAAGGTCAGCATTTTCAAAAGAATTTCACGACATTTATGAACAAATATTCTTTTTCTTCTTGATCCAAATTTAATACTGTTTTTCTGCTTCCAACAGGATGAAGATGCTTGCCCCGATGACAGCTTCAGTAAAATGGATTGTCTCGTCTCAGCTGTGGGTACCGACGAAGACATCGTCTACAGCAAGTCAACTGCTCTACAAGTAATCCCTTTTTCTAAATATTTCTGTCTTTAGTTGATTTTTAGATATCGTAGAACATCAGTTAACTGAAGATCGCTAATCAGAATAACTTTACGTTCCGTTTTTTAGATATTTTCTTTGAAAGTACAATTCTAGGAAACTAAAGTTTTAAGGAAAATTGGCAATAATGGCTCAGTTAAAATTAAAAAAATTAAATTTCACTCACGTTCAAAATTTAACTACGAAATTCTTAGAAATTAAACAAAAACAATAACGATCAAAGTTAGACAGAACAATCTTAAATAACTGGATTTAAATTTTAAAAAGTAGAACGGAAAAGAATGCCTTAATTGATCTCAAATATAAGTAATGGAGGTGTTGACACTTGTGAAGTCTGGTGTGACCGAGGGGTTAATTAGTCGGATTTTTGGTGTACAGTAGATTGCATAGGATTGCATTAGATTGCCAAATATTCCATGTATTATAGAAAATCATTATATAGAAAACAATTATAGGATAATTAGTATTTGTACAAATAATACAAAAATATTGAAGGAATTATTGCAGAAAGTAGAGAAATTACAAAGGAACGATTTATTTTAGATCACCTATAATCTCATGTCATATGAAAGTACAAAAAGAAAAAAAAACGATTCTGCAAAATAAAATTTATACGAAAAATTTATTTAAACTCCATTAATATCTTTAAGATCTCGAAAAATTTCATTCAAATCCATATGAAAATATTTTGAAATCCCGTGATACGTTTAAAAGTATATTTTAAATCCATTGAAATCCATTTAAATTTGTAAAATCTCCGAAAATCTTTTAACGTGATCGAAGGTCCTATAAGTCTTAATCAGGGTGGCCACCCACCCGGGAGAAACTTGCACCAGGATGAAGCCGGGAGAGAAATATTGTACCGAGAAATATCCCGTATTTCATAATTCGCGCGTTTTGTAAGTTTTGAATATTTCTAATCAGGGACTTGGCCGGGAAGTTTAAATAACCGGTGGAAAAAAACGGGAATTTACTTCTGATCTGATTTTTATTATTTAAATAATTTTTGTCAATTTAGAAAAGTGATTTCTACTTTATCTACAGTCGCAGGACATAAGATTGCTTTTATTAGGGTATATATTTGTTAACTTTTTTGCCGTTTATGGAACATATTTTTCAGATTATCTCATATTCCTCAAATAAATTCTAATTTATTATTGTTCAGGAGTACTTATTTTTGTTGATATAGTCTGTAGCTGTTCTTATGCATCCAAAAAGCACTTGACTTAACCTAGAAAATTAAAAAATTTGACCAAGAAATCCCGAGAAATGGCGCTTAATTTTTATTAATTTAAAAGAGATTTAATCGGATTATTTAAAGAATGTAACGTTTCTTGAGTCTGATTTTGTACACCTTAAATATATTTATTTTTTCCATCATAAGAAAAACCTTATTAATTTTTGTCTCAATTAAAAAACATGGATTTATCACGTTTTATTCGCTTACTCCTCATTTATAGAGACTTGTAACAGGGATTTTCCGAAAATAATTATCGCTTTTATTTTATGACAGGAAGTTTCCATAAAGAAATATAATTTCACTTGAAGCGGGGAATTTTTGACTTAGAACGAAATTTTTTTAAATAATTATAATTTGGATTTAGAAGAATGGAATTTTAAAAAATCCCTGTTTCAGGTGAGAATTCGTCAAAATTTCAAAGTTCATCTTCTAAATTTGGTATTTTTAAGTTATATATTTAACTACTTGATTAAAAATGAATTTTTTTATTGTCGGTATATAATTGTAGAAAAATCAATTTTTTAAACTAAAAATTTTTCCGTTTTTGTTTTTTTCCTATGAATCATATTTTTTAACAAAAAATTTAACTATTATACTTTTTGTTGGAAATTCATCTTTTTTTAAAATGAAAATTCAACTATAGTCCATTGAAAATTGACGTATTTTGTTTTAAAGAAATCGATTTTCTTCTGGTAGAAAATTAACTTTTTCTTTGAAAGTTAGACTTGTTTAACAATTCAGCTTTTCGATTAAAAATTCACGCATTCCAGTTAAATATTTATTATTTTAGTTGAAAAATTATCTTTTTGGTCTCAAATAAAATTACTTGGTTGAAAGTTAAAGTCCCCTTTAAAAATTAATTTTATGGTTGAGATTCATCATTTTAATTAAAAACTTTTTTTTAAGGAATTTTTTGCCGAAAATTTAACTTTTTTCTGAAAATTTGTTTCTTTTGTAGTTGCATTTTTTTAAACGGAAAATGTAACTATCATTCCAGTTGAATATTCCATAATTTTAGCTAAAAATGTATTTCTGTTTAAACATTCAATTTTTGACTGAAAATCAAATAATGAATTTTGTTCTTGAAAAATGATATTTTTTATTTGAAAATTTGTATTTTTTGGTAGAAATTAATCTTTTTGATTAAAGTTAATCTTTTTGGTCAAAAATTCAATTATTTTAGTTAAAGATTCAACAATTTAATTGAAAATTCATCTATCTGGTTAAAAAAATCAACTATCCCAGTTCAAGATTCACAACTTAGTTGAAAATTCATCACATTGTTTAAACATGTAACTATTTTTTGGAAATTCAGTTTTTTTTTTGGGGGAAAATAATTTTTTCAAAGTGAAAGTTAAACTCATTCCAATTGAATATTCCATAGTTTTAGTTGAAAGTTCATCTTTTGGGTTGAACAATTATTTTGTTTAACTTAAAATTTAATTATTTAAGTTTTGGTTGACAATTTATGTTTTTTATTTTTTAAAAATTTTTCATGGTTGACAATTAAATTATTTCAATTAAAGGTTCATTGTTTTAGTTGAAAACTCGTCTTGGTGTTTTAAAGTTTAATTATTTCAGTTGAAGTTTCATCATTGTATTTGAAAGTTTATCAGTTAGGTTGAAAATTGAACTATTTTGTTGAAAATCCGTTTTTTCTTGCTGAAAATTCATTTTTTCAAATGAAATGTATTTGTTGAAAAATTCATTCTTTTTGAAATGATGTTTAGAATAAACGTCATGAGTTAAAATAAAGGTTTGTGTTTTGCGGCAAATATGAATATGTTACTTTTAGTTGATCGGGAAAATTAAAAGACTAGAACTGAAAACCCCGGGAAATGACCGTGAGTTTGGAAATCAATTGCCGAATCGCCACCCTGCTAATTAAAATGCATATAATTTGCAAAGAGTTTCGAATAATTGAACCGCTGGCGACCAAAAGGGGAGACGGCCGGATTCAGCCTGAGAAATATTGTCCTGAGTGTCAATTTAAAAAATCTTTCTAATTTTAATTTTAAAGACTGATACTTGTAGAGAATTTCAAGGCGCATCTTTTTTTCCTCTTGAAAAAATTTATAGGTTTTGTAGTTTTTGAGATAATTGGTAAAAAGTGGATATTTTGAAAACGAAAAATTCCAATCTTTTTTCACTTCAACTCGCGCTAATTTAGCCAATTTTCATCATTTCCCGATTTCCCCAATACAAAGTACATGTGTAAGTCTTCTGAAACTATCTAAGAAAGAAAAACGAGAATATTGTAATAAACAAAAAAGTTATTAATTTTTTTTTGAGGCAATGCAAAAATCATGAATTTTAACCTTCAAGCGCCTCGTTTAGCGTACGAATTTTAAGCTACGGAAAGAAGATTATCAAAATTAGAAAAATTATCAAAGATAGAAAATAGAAAATTATCAAAGAAGTTTTCTGGAAAGTTTTAAATCAATTGGATTAATAGTTCAAAAATTATGAATGTTTTAAAATCCAAGCGGTAATCTTGACGCTGCCCAAAAACGTGCCTGGCCGGCTACGTACGCGCTGCAGCGAACGACGTGAAGGTCAAGTCAATCTTACCAAAACAAACGCACAACAATAACTTTTTTGTTATCTTCTATGAAATTCTACAAATAAAGCATAGAATCAGCGAAGTGATTGTTTCTTATAATAGTTGGAAAAGCATTGTTTTGAGATTATTGAGATTTTTTAGATATTTTTGAGAATGTTAATTAAAAATAAAATCATATTAAAATGAAACAAGGTAGAAAAAGAACTGGAAATGAAGATTCGTGGATTATAAATAAGAAAAAATGTTCCAGAAATCAGGTACGATTGGAAACTGGCAATACAATTTTTAAATAAATTTTAATCATAAATTTAATATTTTATGACTTTTTATTCTTTATTTTTTAAATAATTCTCTTAATGAACTATATATAATATGTAGATAGTCTAAAGTAATTATTTTAAATTTTTAATGACGAAGTTAATAGCATTATTTGTTATTTCTTTAGGGAAAAGAATACATTATAAAGTCTAAAACTAAAAAAGACGGTATTGCTAAAGATATTCTAATCCCAGAGATCTTTCAAACCTATTGAATCCTGCTGTGGAGAAAAATGTTACCAAAAGTGTTCAAATGTGCAACAAGAAAAAGTACATACAAATTTTTGGAATCTCGGGAACTATAATGAAAATGTGTTTCTCAGAGGATTGTTAAAATGCAAGGATCCTATCCCAACGATTGCAGGTGAAAAACTAGGACGGTTAATTCATTGGATATATTTATTTCCTACTGACGAAGCAAATGTTCCGATTTGTAAGAAATTTTGTTGTGCTTTTCTCTGTTTGGGCAAAAGAAGAGTTGAAAATGTTCAAAAAAAGATTTTAAATAAGCAGCCTTTAAAAAATTTGGCAGGTGGAGTACGCGAAAGTCGTCTTAAATTAACAGAAAATTTTAAAAAAAGTGATTGAAGAGCATTGCGAATCAATTCCACATCACAGTTCACATTACAAACGAAATTCTACCAACCTAAAATATTTTCATAATCCTTCATTAAATCTTGTAGGACTTTACAAATTATTCGGAAAATATTATAAAGAAAAAACGGGGGCTAAATTGACAAGAAGTCAAACCGTTTATTTTAAGTATTTTAACCGAAATGTTGGCTTCAGTTTTAAATTACCTAGAACTGACGTGTGCAATACTTGCTACAGAAACGAGACAAATGGAGAGGTAAACGAAGAAGTAATTAATCACAAAAACTATGCTGAAATTTATTTGAAGTTAAAAAAGCAAATACTTTCTGAAAATAATAGTCTATGCTGTGAATTTGATTTTGCACATAATTTGCCACTACCAAAAATACCCGTGTCCGCGCAGTTTTACCTACGTTTAGCATGGCTTTTTCTATTTAACGTACATGTACATACTACGAACCAG
>NC_046664.1:37207711-37214753 GCF_010883055.1 Belonocnema kinseyi | reverse complement strand
ATTAATTTATTCTTGTTCAATAATATGCATAATATTATATGTTAAATGTTTAATAAATAAATTATTTTAATGATAATATCTGGAGTTACTGTTGTGCATTTGATTTGGTAAGATTGACTTGACCGTCACGTCGTTCGCTGCAGTGCGTACGTAGCCGGCCAGGCACGTTTTTGGGTAGCGATTGGAATTTTTCGTTTTCAAAAAATCCACTTTTTACCAATTATCTCAAACACTACAAAACCTATAAATTTTTGCAAGAGGAAAAAAAGATGCGCCTTGAAACTCTCTACAATTATCAGTGTTTACAATTGAAATTAGAAAGATTTTTAAAATTCGCCAGCGGTTCAATTAAACTTTGAATGTTTATAATATTTCTCGCAATATTTGAAATGCTGCCATTTTTAACGGTGAAAATAGCAGCAATTTTGTTATAGATATCACATTTTCTGGTAAAAAAATAACTAATTTCAGATTGGTTTTCAAAATTTCGAGATCTATTTCAATAATTTGAAGGGATCTTTAAAGATTTGAAGGTTTGTAGAATTTCGTAAGATACGGAACGATTTTACGGGAACTATAAGGCGTTGAAATAATTTAAAAGATTTCACAGGAGTTTGTAAGATTTCCGAGGATTTCAATGAACTTTTAAGGGATTTTAAAGCTCCTAATGCATTTTAATATATTTTCAAGGATTTCCGGAAATATCATCATGAAATGTCAATTCTTTGAAATTCTTTTGATTTCTTTTAACCCTTTGAGACGCGATTTTTTTCTATTCCTTATATTGTTATTTTTAGCTTTATATAGGTTTAAGGGGTCGCTGATTCCGATTCGGACGTCAGAATTGTAAAAATCAAAATGGCGGATCCAATATGGTGACTGTATTTGGCAAAATTTCATTTTTTTATTGGCCTAAAACGTCTTCTAGGGGGGTTTTTGGAGCCTGATCACGATGGTAACGTCAGAACTGCAAAATTCAAAATGGCGGATCCAATATGGCGACTGTATTAGACTAAATTTCATGTTTTTTTTATATATTGGCATAAAATGTCTTCTAAGGGGGTTTTGGGGTCGCTGAGCACGATGATGACGTTAGAACATCAAAATGCAAAATTATTGGTTCAATTTTCCGACTGTTCGTCACGATTCTTATATAGGAATCGGCGAAGCAAAGCTAAGTGTCGTCGAATTTTGTAATTCTGATATCAGAATCGTAATCAGCGACCCAAAAAACCCCCGTAAATCGAGTTTTATACTGACTAACAAAATTTGCCAATTTCGTAAAAAATGGTTGCTATTTTGTAGGCGCCATTTTGAATTTTTAAATTCTGACATCGGGATCGTAATCAGCGACCCCAAAAACCTCCGGTAAATCGAGTTTTATGCTCATTGTAACAAAATTAGCAAATTTCTTAAAAATGGTTGCCATTGTGTAGTCGCCATTTTGAATTTTTTAATTCTGATATCAGAATTGTAATCAGCGACAACAAAAAACCACATAATCGAGTTTTATGCTCATTGAGAAGTTATCCCTGTCTCTCAGAATCGTTTATGGACCAACATAATAAAAAACTCTATTTTTGCATTTTCTGGGAACTTTTTTTGAAAAAACTGACCAACGAAAAATTCTGAAAAAATATATTTATTGTAAAAAAACGAGATTTTCGAGTTTTCATTATTTATAACTAATGAACAATTAACAAATTCACATACTTTTTGGTGCTAGTTGTACTTCTTACATCCCCAAGAGTTTATTAAAAAATAGCATTCGTATTTATATGTTAACACGAACTAGAAATCCAATAAAAACTTAGGAGAAGTAGGTGGGACGTATACGTCCCACTGCGTCGCAAAGGGTTAATTCAATTCATAAAATGATCCAAGACTTTGAAATATTTTAGGATATTAAAGTCATCTTAATTTTTAGGAATTTAATTAAAATATTATAAAATTAATTGAATTGAGTAAGTTTTGAAACGAGTTTAGAAACTCGTTAGAAATTATTCTGAATTCCCTTTAATTTTTCTAAACTCGTTTCAAAACTTACTCAACTCAATTAATTTTATAATATTTTTTAGTTTTCAATTCACTTGATTGATTTTTAAATTCAGCTTGATTGTTTTTTATAAATTTCATCGAATTCTTCTCATTTCTCTAAATTCGTTCAAATTTTACTTAAATCAGTGGAATTTTTTCGTTTGAATTCTTTTTTGGTCATCAATTAGCAGGGTTTCAAATATTTAAAGAAATTTCAAATTATTTTGTCGAATTATTAATATACCCAGAGTTCTTTTAAATTCTTTGGAATTCTCTTGAGTTTTTTTACTGTACTTGAGTTCTTCTAAATTCACTCAATTCTATTTAATTCAATGTGTTTTTTTTTTAATTCAAAGTTTTTATTAATTGATTCTAAATTCTTTTAACCTCACTTTGAATTCTTATGCATTTAATCAAATTCTTCTGAATCCCCTTTAATTTTTCTAAGCTCATTTCAAATTGACTGAATTGAATGAAGTTTTTTCATACTTTTGAATTCTTTTTAATTCATTTGCATTTTTTTTTAATTCACCTTGAATTTTTATAAATTTTATAGAATTTTCTCGTTTGCCTTCAATTTCTCTAAATTCATTTCAATTTTACGAAAAGCAATGGCATTTTATATTTAAAAAATTTTTCCAAATCATTTGATTCATTTTTTAATTTAACTTGAATTGTTTTAAAGTCTCATGAATTTGTCCTGAATTTGTTTCTTCTCTGTATTTTATCCCATGGGGCTGTAAGACCTGGCTTAGGGTACTACTCCGTAAAAAATTATTTTTTATTTGTGTGATTTTGCTGTGTATCCTACGATCATTGTCTATAAGATGTACAAAATATCCTACTAAAAAAAAGTAGAATTTTACGGACTTATACCGTCTAAGTTTTATCGCATATTTACCTCAATCTGTACCATAATAGCTTCGATTTATGGTATGTACTTAATACTTGAATGAATAATGCATACTTGCATTATGAAAAATTTTACCTCGAGAAATCTAGAGATACCTGAAAAAAAACCTAAAGTTGTCAAGGAATTTGGTTCCAGAATTTGAGTAGAAATTGTTATTAAAAATAACCTTTCAAACTGAAACCTACTGAATTCTTTACGCCTTTTTAGTCGATAATCGGATACAATTTGTTGCGTAACTTATTACATTTTTTATATTTAAATAATTAAATCTTTGAAATGTCTTTATTTTAGACATGGCTACTCAGCTACGAACTTGCCGACACGATAATGATTATGGCAGAAGATTCCATTCACTTCTTAGCCAGCAAAAAGAAGATAGAATTCTTGAGAAGGGTAGAAAATCAAAAAACGGAAGACACTGGTGTGCCTCCCGTAAAATTACTCGTCAGGGATCGAGTAAGTTTCCTATTTCTGATATTAACTTAACTCTTTTTTCCTATTTCCTCAAATCTGGAGTTTACAAATTTGAATGCTCTCGCAGACAGATGAGGACAAGGCGAACTTTGCGAAGATGATTGCTGTCATAAAGGGCAGCAAGAAAGGCAAGACTTTGGGTGTATTTTCGAAGGAAAATTACCCTGGAGCTTTCATGGATGCTTGGCGGGCTGCCTTAAACGCTGAATCTTTCGAAAATGTATGTCTAATTCTCTCTCAATTAAAATCATCTTTAATTATTTACACTTTCTATTTGAAATTTAATTTCAGATTTGAAACTTCTCAGTACTTATTTGGTCTAATTCTGACTTTTAGGTTGACGTGAGTGCTTCTGCTGCTTACGTTATGTGCCCTAAAGAAGATGCAGAAATTCTCACTATCAAAAAAGCATCTCTTGTGTCCGTGGATGTTTTTATGAAGTATCTCAAGGAAGAAATTATGGAAATTATCGACGCAGATAAGGTCGGTTTTCTGCACAAGACATTTAGTCGAGAAATATTCAGGGTAGCCGCTGGACCGGAAAACCCGGGAATTTTATGAGACCAGGAAAAGCCGGAAAATGACAGTCAATTTATTTTTTTATCGGGAATTTTACAAATTTTGTTGAAAAAGAAAATCTGTCGAACTTTGATTTAAACCGTTTTATAAATAATAGGTTTAATTGTTATCTTTTTCAATGATGATATTATTTAGTTTGAAATGCTAAATTCGAAAGTCTTCCACTTTAAAAATTTTCGATTTTAGATTTATAATTTTTAAGTCTACATTTTCATTTAAAAAAATTGTAATGTAGTTTCAAATACTTAAACAATTAAAAATTATAAGCGTTTAAAATCGAATATTTTTTATGAAAAAACATTTTTAGTTTATTAACTGTGAATATAAATTAATTTATGATTTTTAAAATTGATGTTTTTAATTGGAAAGTCTTATTAGTTGAACAGATGTAAACACCCGATTGAAACTTTATAAACGATTTTCAATTTTCAAATACACTTCAAAATAATATATTCATGATCATAGGCTTTTATTAACTTTAAAACATTATTTCAGTCTAAAATATTCCTTTTTTAATTTATTTAATTAGGAAAAATAAAAATGATTTAATATTTAGAAATATCTGACTGTTCATTTAAAATTGGTAATTATAAATTAAATATTCAAAAATAAACAAAAAAACTAAACTTTGAACGTTACAATTTTAATTGTTCCTTTTAAAAAATTTAATTTTTGAGTCAAATTATTGAATTTAAATGTATAAATACCGAACAAAAAATTTAGATGCATTTTAAGAATTTTGAAAGGCTTTAGAAGAATAAAAAACATTTCCTACAAAAAATGAAAATTATTTTTTACTTTGAAAAATTTATTTCAAGAGATTTTCTAAAAAGATTTAGAAAAATAAGAATAATTTTAAAAGATGTTTAGAAGTTTCTAGCTCAAAATTGCTTATAATGATGCAATTTTGAAAACATTTTAAATACATTGATTGATTCTTCAATTTAGAGAATTGAAAATGATGTTGCGTATTTATGTTTTTGGAATTGAATCAGAATCTTTGAACACCGTAATCGATAAAAGCTTAAAATGTTTAAATTGGCAGTTTTACTGCATTTAATTTAAAATTGTTCAGCTGAAAAATGTTAGCAGCTTCCATTTTATACGTGTAGATTATTGAGAACTTAAATACGAACATTTTCAATTAAAAAACGTTTAAACTGCAGTTTTTTAAATTTCATTGACCGAAAAAAATGTTTGTGAATCGGGCAAAGGCTTAGAAATGACCGTGAATTTTTTCTTTGATCAAAACGGCCACCCTGAATACTACTTTAAAGATTGGAACTGTTATTCTAAAATTACATTTATGTTATAGAAAGTCAAACATTCTAAACTTGCGGAAGGAGTAGACGCAGCAATTTCGAATAAAAAATATGTCACTGGTGTTGACGTAACGCAAGTAGACATGTGTTATCCTGCCATTATTCAGAGTGGAGGTAACTATTCTCTGAAATTCAGTGTCGTTAGTGACAAAAATACTCTTCATTTCGGAGTGATCGTATGTTCTCTTGGTGCAAGGTATAAATCTTATTGCTCCAATGTCGTGAGGACGATTTTGGTTAATCCAAGTAAAGCTATAGAGGTAAAAACGTTTTCTCGTATTCAATAGGTATCTTTTTTTTTATCTATATCTATATTTGCATCTTGATTTCCTTATTTATTTCAGGAAAATTACAATTTTCTGTTGCTGTTGCAAGAAGAGATTTTGAAAAAACTAACAGCTGGAACGAAATTAAGTAGTGTTTACGATGCGGGTGTGAAGTTCGTGAAAGACCAAAAGCCAGCTATGTTGGATCATCTTACGAAGAACTTTGGTTTCGCAATGGGCATCGAGTTCAGAGAAAGCTCTCTTTTATTGGGGCCAAAAACGAATGCCACTGCTTTAAAGGGCATGGTTTTTAATGTCAATGTCGGGCTCTCGAACTTGGCTAATTCGGCGGCGAAGGACAAGGAAGGAAAGGTGTATGCCCTATTCATTGGAGATACCGTTATGGTTAACGAGGTAACTTGATCCTTAATTTCCTCATTTTTGGCTGATTTTATCCTAATTTAGAAATACGCAGGGTGCCCATCCTACTTGGAAAACCTGGAATTGTCAGGGAATTTTTTCTACATCTAGAAAAATCTAGAAATGTCAGGGATTTCTTTTAAGTCCGGGAATTATTTTGCAAGCTCGCGTAATTTTTTTGTTTAATTGCAATATAAATTTCAATAATAATGATT
Source organism: Belonocnema kinseyi (assembly GCF_010883055.1). Lineage (NCBI taxonomy): Eukaryota > Metazoa > Arthropoda > Insecta > Hymenoptera > Cynipidae > Belonocnema > Belonocnema kinseyi. Next base: position 37,208,527 of record NC_046664.1, on the reverse strand, counting down.
CTTCATTTGTAACGAATTTTTTTTCTGTTTAAAGATAATTTTTTCAACTGAAAATGTAACTGTTCTATTTTTATATGAAAATTCATCGTTTTTAGTTGTAAATTCAACTCATGTTGAAAAGACGTCTTTTTTGCTTGAAGTACAGTATTTTTTATTTAACATTACAATCTTTTTTGATTGAAATATCAGCTACTATATTTTGCGTGCAAAAATCCTCTTTTTTGGAATGAAAATCTAATTACTTGTTACAAGTTAAATCCTGTCGTTAAAAAGTATTTGTTGTTGTTGTTGAGGGTTCATCATTTTTACTTTAAAATTCCCCTTTGTGGTTCAAACTGAGCTTTTTTTTTTTTGTTAAAAATTTGCCTTTTTCTTGCCTAAACGTTAAGTTTTTTTTACAAAAAATTGTATTATTACAGTTGAAATTTTAACTTTTTTGTTAAAAACTGCTTTATTGTTTTTTTAACTGAAAATGTAAATATTCAATTCGAGTATTCCAGCACGGTGGTTAATAATTCATCTCTTTAGCTTAAACTATTTTTTTTAGTGGAAAAATCGTATTTTTTGGCAAAAATTAATTTTCTTCGTTTAAGAATTTATCTTTTTGTTTAAAATTCAACTATTCCCGTTGAAGACTAATAATTTTTATTTTATAACTTAAATTTTATCAAATTAAATATTAAATTAAATACCATATAATTTATTAATAATATTTATTATTAATTATTTATAAAAAAAATTTATATAATTTATAAAATTTATACATTTAATATATAAAAAAAATGATTTATAATTATTAATTATTAATATAATAAT
>NC_046664.1:37179894-37207611 GCF_010883055.1 Belonocnema kinseyi | reverse complement strand
AATAATATTTAATTAAATAATATTAAATTATTAAATTTTTATTTAAAATAACATTTTCTTTGAAAATGTAATTTTTTTAAAATTATAGTTATTCAATTTTTGGGTGAAAATTTATATTTTTTAGTTCAAAATTGAACTATTTGGTTGAAAATTAAAATACTACAGTAAAAAATTGATCATTTTAGTTGAAAATTCACAATTTTGATTTGAAATTCAACTATTCCAGTTGATGACTCATCATTTTAGTTAAAAATTATTTTTTTTTAAGCGAAAATGTAGCTATTCCATTCTTGGTTGAAAATTGATTTTTTTAATTCAAAATCCATCTATTTGGTTGAAAAATTATTTTTTTTAGATTCAAATTCAACTATTTTGTGGAAAATTGATGAATTTTGTTAAGAAATCGTTTGGTTTTTTATAGAAAATTAATCTTTGTGTTTGAAAATTCATCTTTCTCGTTGAAAATTCTAGTATTCCAATAAAATATTCATACGTTTATTTGTAAATTTATCTTTTTCATTAAAAGTTTAACTAATCCAGTAGAATATTCCATCACGTTAGTTAAAAATTCATTTCTTTAGCTTAAACTAATTTTTTTCACTGAAAATTTAACTATTAAATTTTTGTTTGAAAAATTATCTGTTTTAGTGAAAAAATCGTGCTTTTTAGTAAAAATTAATTTTCTTTGTTTAAAAATTTATCTTTTTGTTTCAAATTTAACTATTCCAGTTAAAGACTAATATTTTTTATTGAAAATTCCACACTTTCCTTGAAAATGTATATTTTTTAATTATAAGTATGCAATTTTGGGTGAAAATTGATATTTTTTAGTTAATAATTCAACTATTTGGTTAAAAATTTAAATACTATATTTAAAAATTCAACATTCTAGTTGAAAATCCGTATTTTTTGTTTGAAATTCAACTATTCCAGTTAATGACTCATCATTTTAGTTAAAAATTCATCACTGGTTACAAATGATTTTTTTAAACCAAAATGTAGCTATTCCATTCTTGGTGAAAATTAATCTTTTTTATTCAGAATCCATCTATTTAGTTGAAAATTTGTATTTTTTAGATCTAAACTCAACTATTTTGTGGGGAATTGATGAATTTTGTTTTAAAAAATCGTTTGTTTTTACATCTATTTTGTTGAAAAATCGTCTTTTTTGGTTAAAAAAAATTAATCTTGTATGAAAATTCATTTTTTTCGTTGAAAATAAAACTGCTTGGTTGAAAATTAATCTTTTATTGGTTTAAAATTCAACTACTTCAGTTAAAGATTCATTATTATAGTTGAAAATTCATCACTTTGATTGAAAATTTAACTATTATGTTGAAAATTGTTTCTTGTTTAAATTAAATTTTCTTAATGAAAATTTAACTATTCCATTTATGGTTAAAAAGATTCTTTTTTAGTTTCAAATTAAACTATTTGTTTGAAAATTGGTCTTTTTTAGTTAAAAATTCATCTACTTTGTTGAAAAATTGTCTTTTTTGGTTTAAAAAAAATTAATCTCGTATGAAAGTTCATTTTTTTCGTTGAAAATAAAACTACTTGGTTAAAAATGATCTTTTTTAGTTGAAATTCAACTACTTGGTACTTTAGAGGCAATTTCAAGAAATGAATTATTATGTTTTTAGCATTACTTAATTATTTAATCCACCGATAGTGCGTATATATTGAAGAATGTCTCATAATATCATTTGTCAACGCTTTCTCTATTAAACATATCAATTTAATCCGTTGCAAATTGAAACAAAAAAATTGATTATAAACTAGCGAAACTGTATACATATTCCGAGTTAAATATTTAAAAAATGCAAAATATTTGAATGGCTCCATACTGAGAAACATTATACTTGAAAAGAACTTGAGGCACCAAGAAAAAACTTTGAATTGTCAGGGAATTTTCTTCCAGTCTTTGAGTAGACATCCTGAATTTGCAAATGTTTTCTAAGTATATGGTTTTTTACATAAAGGAACAACCAGCGACGATATTAACTCCTTCAAAGAAAAAGGTAAAAAATATCAGTATCATTTTCAACGAAGGTGAAGAAGATGACGGCGAAGAGAGCGAGCAAGAGACCGAGAAAAAACAGAAGGAAATTTTGGGAAGAGGAAAGAGGACAGCCGTTATAGATTCGAAATTGAGAACTGAGCACGGTTCAGAAGAAAAGAGAAAACAGCATCAAAAGGAATTAGCTCAGCAACTTAATGAGGTTGCTAAAGCTCGACTGGCCCAGAAATCTGGCGGGAAGGAGCAAGAAAAAATACGAAAAGCTTCAATTTCTTACAAGTCTACCAATCACATGCCCCGAGAACAAGAAGTGACAGACCTGAAGCTTTACGTTGGTTAGTATGAATTTATTTTTAATTTCTGAAAAGCTTTTTTTTTTACTGAAGTAAAAATATATTTAAGTTTAATTGGTAATTTTTCAGATAAAAAATACGAGAGCGTGATTCTCCCTATTTATTCATATCCTGTACCATTCCACATATCGACGATAAAGAATATATCGCAATCAGTCGAAGGAGATTACACGTACCTCAGAATAAACTTTTTCCACCCCGGAGCAACAATGGGACGTAATGAAGGTGGATTTTATACTCAACCTGATGCTACATTCGTCAAAGAAGTGTGAGTAAATTTAGTATTACTAGAAAAAAAACAACAAAAAACGAGCGATTATTCTGTTTTTTTTTTGTCTCGTGCAATTTATAAATTAAAATATAAAATAAATAATTATACAAAATGTTTGCATTTCACAGTATCTATTATGTAACATAATATAGGGTGTATACTTGAGGTGTGCAGTCATTTATTTGAATTTTTAATACAAATTTAAACACGTTTAGAACATTGGATTTTTCAGAATAGAAAAAAATTTAATCTATATTAAACAGACTTGATTTCCTTGGATTATTGTGATTTTTTAAATCAAAATAACTTCTTTTTTTGTTATGAGATGGATCCAACGTCGAAGTGATTTTTGTATTCAATTTTATTACGAAAAACAAGTTATTTTGATTAATAAAATTGTAAAAAGCTGGAGGAAATCAAAGCGGTTGGATGTGCATTTAAATTTTTTCTATTTCGAAGAATCCAATTTTCCAAGCGTTTCTAATTTGTTATTAAAAATTCGAATAAACGACTGCAGAATTTTTATATACCTGGAAAAACCTGGAAATGTCAGGGAATTTTTTTTAAGTCAGGGAATTTTTTCACGAACGCGCTCAATTTTTTGTTTAAATTACATTAGAAAATATAATAGCAATGATTCTTTATTTGTAAAAGTAGCTTTTCATACTGCATCAAAATATTTTGTTAAAAATTCGTTGTTTTTTCTTATTAATTTTTTTAACTGGAAATTTAACGATCATACTTTTGGTTGAAACTTGATCGCCTTTAATTGAAAATTTAAGTATCTCGTTAAAACTGCTTATATTTTACTTGAAATTTACCCGTTTGTTTGCAAGTTTTTCTCTCTTGACAAAAAAAAATATCTTAGTAAAAAGTTAAGTTAAAAAAAGTCTTCTTTTTTGCAATCAAAATTTTATTACTTGGTTAAAAGGTCAACCCTTTTGTTAAAAATTGACTTTTTGTGTTCAAGATTCATCATTTTAATTGAAAATGCATCTTTTTGTCTGAAAATTGAGCTAGTTGATTGGAAATTTATTTTTTCCTTGACTCAAAATTATTTTTTTTCCTCAGAATTTAATTATTATCATAGTTGAAATGAAAATTGTTTTTGTTTTTTTAAAATTATTTTTGTTTAACGGAAATTGTAATTATTCCATCACTTTGGTTAAAAATTCATCTCTGTAGTTAAAAATCATTTTTTTAACCGAAAATTTAACTGTTCAATTTGTTTTTAAAAATTATCATTTTTAATTTAAAATTCGTTGTTTTTTTTTTTTTTTTTTTGTAGAAACGAATTTTTATGGTAGAAAATTCATCATTTTGGTTTAAAATACAACTATTTCAGTTTAAGATTAATATTTTTAGTTAAAACGTCATCTTTTTGGTTTCAAATTCAACGAATTCAGTTAAAGATTCATAATTTTAGTTAAAAATTCGTCAGTTTGGTTGAAAATTAATGTTTTTCAGCTGAAAATTTAACTATTCCATTTTTGGTTGAAAATTTGTATTTTTTAGTTCAAAATACAACTATTTGCTTGAAATTATGTCTTTTAATACAACAGTGTACGATTTCGTTGCAAGCGCATGTATTTTGTCGAAAAATCGTCTTTTTATCTGTTAAAAAATAATTTTTTAACTAAAAATTGAACTGGATTTTAGATTTGAAAACTTATCTTTCTTCTTTGAAGACTCAACGTTCATAATTGAAAATTAATTTACTTATAGAAACTTCATCTTTTCGGGTATCAATTGTATTTTCAAATATTCAACTATTTTGTTAAGGTCATTTTGGTGGCCGAAAATTCAACTTTTTTCTTGAAAATTCATCTTTTGGATTGAAAATCAATCTTTTATGGTAGAAAAATCATCTTGATTGAAATATAAACCATTAAATTATTCGTTCAAAATACCATCTTTTTGTTTGAAAATTTAACTATTTTGTTGTCAGTTCAACTACTCTGTTAAATCGTCTCGGTTGTTCGAAAATTCAACGGTTTTGTTGAAAATTCGTCCTTTTAGATTGAAAATTAGTCTTTTTTGGTAGAAACATAATTTTTCTTGGTAGAAAATGAATCTTTTTGGTTGAAAATTTAACTACTTTTTTTGTCAATTATACTATTTTGTTAAAATCTTCTTGGTTTTTCAAAAATTCAACTGTTTTGTTTTAAATATTTGTACTTTTGGATTGAAAATGAAACGAGTCATCTTTTTTTGTTGAATATTCATCTGTCTTAGTTCAGAATTAACTAAAAATTAGCTAAAAGTTTAACTATTTTGTTGAAAATCCGTCTCTTTTTGCCTTTAAATATCAACAGTTTGTTTGAAATTTCTTTCTCTCCTGACTGAAGAATCTATGTCTGTAAATTCAACTCTTTGGTTAATAATTCGTCTTTTTGATTTAAAAATTCATCTCCTTTGATAGAAATTTCATTTTTTAAATTAAAAATCGAAATCTTTGTTGGTTGAAACATCAACTAATACTTTCTATGTTTTGAATTCAACTTAACTAGAGACGAGGGGTGACTAGGGGATTGAAAATAACAAAAAATTGGTACAGTAGTTTATGAGCGGCTTTCTTAGGCTTTCAGAAGGTTTCCAATGCAATTTGACATTTTTTCTGTGTGTTTTTAGCACCTATCGAAGCACGAATACCAAAGAACCTGGAGAGATTTCAGCTCCATCATCGAATCTCAACACGGCGTTCAGGTTAATCAAAGAAGTCCAGAAGAAGTACAAAAATCGAGCAGCCGAGGAAAAGGAAAAGGAAGATCTTGTCAAACAAGATACGCTTATCCTCTCGCAAAATAAGGGTAATCCCAAGCTAAAGGATCTCTACATTCGGCCAAACATCGTCACTAAAAGAATGACGGGAGGACTTGAAGCTCACACTAATGGTTTCCGGTACACGTCGGTTCGAGGTGACAAAGTCGACATTCTTTACAACAATATCAAGAATGCCTTCTTCCAGCCATGTGACGGTGAAATGATCATTCTTCTTCATTTTCACTTGAAGGTACTATTCATTCACTAATCTTTTTGGTACTTCATTTTTTAGGGTTAATTTATTATCATTTTGTGAATAATTACATATTTAGAACGTGTACTTATAAAGTATTTTATCTTTAGCACGCCATCATGTTCGGTAAGAAGAAACACTTAGATGTACAATTCTATACGGAAGTGGGAGAAATTACAACTGATCTTGGAAAACATCAACACATGCACGATCGTGACGATCTGGCTGCTGAGCAATCAGAACGAGAACTCAGGCACAAATTGAAGACCGCCTTCAAGAGCTTTTGTGAAAAGGTGACTATTTCAGACCTCGGCATCACCACATTATTAACACTATTTCGTTCATTTATCGGCAACAAAAGAAAAAGAATTTTCAACTGAAAACGGTCAATTTTGAAGCAAAAAAAAAAACAAACAAATTTCGAATAAAATAGTTTAGTTTTCAATGAAAAAAGAAATCAATTTTCAACTAGAAAAGATACATTTTTAAACAAAAAATTAGACAATTAAATTCTCAGTTAAATTTTGGTTTAGCGCAAAAACAATCATATTGTCAATAAAATAGTTGAATTAACAATAAAAAAATTAAGTTTTAACATCAAATATCAATTTCAGACCAAAAATGAAAGTTAAATTTTTAAAATCAATTTTGAACTTCAACAACAACAATCGAATTTACAACTGGATAGTTAAATTTTTGAACATAGAAGTGAATGCACAAACAACAAGAATAATATTTTAATAACAAGATGAATTTTCTACCAATGAAATTAATTTTCTCTAAAACTGACGAATTTGGAAGAAAAAACGAAAGCAATTTTCAACTTTAGAAATTAATTTTAATCTAAAAAATAAGTATTCAACCAAAAATGGAATAGTGTAAAATTTTCGGATTAAAAATTAATTTTTCTACAAAATAGTTTTATTTTCAACAAAAATCGAATTAATAACAAAATAGTTACATTTTCAAACAAAGAAATGAATTAAAAAACATAAAGAATAATATTCTGATAAAAAGACGAATATTCAACAAAATACATGAATTTTCAACTAAAAAAGATAGTGTTTAAAAAAAAGTTTAATTTCCAGCCAAAAATGGAATAACTATATTTTCAGTAAAAATATGATTATTAACCGAATAAAAAGAAGTTATAACAAAATATTAAAATTTTCAATAAGAACAAAATTAATTTTCAACGAAAGAGTGGAATTTGCAACCCAAGAACTGAATTTTTAACAAAAATAGATAAATTTTAAAACGAGAAGAATAATTTTCTATAAATCAAGACGAGTTTTCAACTACATAGTTGAATTTCTCACTAAAAATGATACATTTTTAACAAAAAATGGAAGTTATATTTTCAGTTCAAAAAATCAATTTTCAACCAAAGAGGCTTTCAAGTTCAAAAAGAAAAAAATTGTATTCATTAAAAAAGAATTAGACTTTCTTATTTGTTTCTATTAATAATTCAGTTCGCATTTGAGGGGAACAATTGTTTGAAATAGATATTTAAATTCATTTTTATGTTGTCGACTAATGTAGTGAAATACTTTTATGTCGAGAGAATGATGATTTTTGATCTAACTTATTTAAACTTCTTTTACAGAAAAAGAATAAACATTTTGGTTAAAAATTCTTTTTTTTTGTATGTTATTCTTGTGTTAAAATTGAATTTTTTTACACTGAAACCTTGAGCATAAAATGCAATTTTCAGTTGAAAAGTGTTTTTTTTTCATTTGAAAGTTCGTCTTTTTGGTAGAAATTTTTTCTTGTTTGAAAACTAATATTTTGGTACAAAATCATGATGTTTATGTTAAATTTTTGTTTCAGCTGAAAATCAAACTATTCAATTCCTGGTTCAGAAATCTTTTTTAGTTGACACATTCAACTATTTGATTAAAATTTTTTAGTAAATTCGTAATTTTTAAATTATTTTTTTGATTGAAAATGTTACGGTGAAATTCATAATTGAAAATTCACCTATTTTATAGATAATTCGTTTTTTTTTGCAAATCAATTAGGTTGAAATTTCGTCTTTTTTTAGAAAACTATTTGTTTGAAAATTACTTTCCTTGATTAAAAATGAATTAAAAATTTTAATTATTCTGTATTAAATTCTATTGTTTTCTTTTTTTCAAAATTAAATTCTCGAACTTTGAATTGAACTGTTTAATTTTTTGCTAATAATGATATTTTTCAGTTGAAAACTCATTATTTCAGTCGAAAATTAATTTTTTTAATCTGAAAATGTGGCTATTACATTTTTGGTTAAATACTTATTTTTTTCGTTGTAATATTCATTTTTAAGTTGAAAATTTGACAATTTTGTTAATTTTTTTTTACAATTTATTTTTTTTTCATTTGAAAATTCTTCCTTTTTAGTAGAAAATTATTTTTCTTGTTTGAAAATTCGATTCTTTTTGGTTGAAGGAACATTTTTTAATACTGTTTAAACTGTGTTATTTTTTATTTGAAATTCATCTTTTCTAGTTAAAAATTTATACATTTTTTTCGCTAAATATTGAACTATTGTATTAATTTTTTTTTGCCAAAAAATGGACTGTTTTCAGTTAAAAGTTCATGTTTTTTCTTATTAAATTATTCTTCATGTTTCAAAAAGCATCTGTTTTGGTTAAAAATAATTTATTTTGTCTTTTTGTAAATTCTAATATTTTGTTGAAAATTAATTTTTGGACTTAAAAAATTTAACTGTATCATTTTCGGTTGAAAATGTGTGTTTTTTAATTTAAAAATTGTGTTGTTTTTTTTGCAAGGAAATTGATCTTTCTCAGTTAAAAATTGATCTTTTTTTGGCAGATAGATAATTTTAATGGTTCTATTTCAAAAAATTAATTTGTAACTCAAATTGTTGAATTTAGATGTATAATTAACCATTGAACGCCTATTATTATTTTCAGAAATTCGAGTAAGTTAAAGAGATATTTAGAAGTTATGAAAAAATTCAAAATTAATTTAAAATTTGAAATTATTTCAAATAATGTAAGCGAAGTTTTTAAATGTACTTACAAAATCCGCCTATTCGTACCAAAATTTCGGTGCAAATGGCTCACGGCTTTATTTAAACAAAATATAGATTTTGGTTGATATCGCACAAAAAAATTAGAAGAATTTCAAGAATTTTGAAAGGCTTCAGATGAATAAAAAACATTTTCTTGAAAAACTGACAATAATTTTTTATTTTGAAAAATTAATTTTAAGAGAACCTTTAAAAATATTTAGAAAGATTGATAAAATTACAAAAAATGAATGTGGAAGTTTTTGAGGATTTTTTTTTATTTGGCAGGATTTAAAAGAAATTTGTAGAAAAATTTTATAAAAAATTCGAATCATTCAAAAAAATGTTTAGAATTTCTAAAAAAAAAATTTTTTTAAATTAAAATTTTGAAAAAATGTGAAACAAAATGTAGACGTTTCAAGATTTTGTAGCATTTTCAGGATTTTTAAACTATTTAAAATTAAACTAATTAACTTTTAATTTAAGAAGTGTTCAATTTATGGAAAAAATTTAATCGTTCAATTTTTAATGTTTCTAGCTTAAAATTACTTAAAATGATATAATTGCATTTTTTTATTTATTTATTTATTCTTTAATTTAGAGCATTGAAAATGTTAACGTGGATTAATATTTTTGGCACTGAATTTCAATCTTAAAACTCTACAATTTATAAAGATGAAAAGAAAAATTAATTTGGCATTTTAACGATATTTAATTTTAAACTGTTTAGTTGAAAAGTTTTAGTAGCTTTCATTTTAAAATTGTAAGTTATTTTTGGGTAAAAATCATCTTTTTGTTCGAAAATTCAAATATTTGGTTGAATGCTGAACTCTTTTCTTACAATTTCATTTTTATTATACTATTTTATTTTTGGTTACAAATTAAAAATTTTAATTGACAATGGGTCTTTTCTTTGAAAAAATTTGTCTGTTTTGGGTGAATTAAAATGTTGATTTAAAATCAAAATCTTTTTGGTTGAATTATTACATTTTTTATCGAGAATTAATCATTTTTGGGTATAAATTGAACTGTTTTTCTAGAAAATCCGTCTTTTTCGTTTTGTAGTTTAACAATATGTTTTTTTTATTATTTGGTTATTTGAAATTTTCACATTTTAGTTTTGAAAATTTGTTATTTTTAGTTGTAAAAAATGATTTTTTTCTGTAAATTTCACATATGAATTAATAAAGTAGTTTAGTTTTCAACCTAGTAGTTAAATTTTCAACAACAAAAAATCTCAGCAAAAATGTAATAGTTCATATTTTAACAAAGAAATAATTTTCATTTTAAAACAAGAACCAAAAAAATTAATAAAGCTGAACCAAAAAAAGACGACATTCCAACATAATAATAGAATCCTCAATAAAAATAAATTGATTTTCAATTAAACAGTTGCATTTTTAACTAAAACGATTATCGTTCTACAAAACAGTTGAATTCTCATAAAAATACATCGATTTTTCACTAAATAGTTTAATTTTCAATCAAAAGGAATTATTTTCTACCAAAAAAGACGAATTTTCGACCAAATAATATACATTTTTTACCAAATAGTTAAATTTCAATCAAAAAAATTAATTTTCTGCCATAAAAGATGAATTTTCAATAAATTACATAAATTTTCTGCTAAAAATGTGAAACTAAATATTTGAATTTTTAAACTAAAAAATACAAGTTTTAATCCAGAAATGGAGTAGCTAAATTTTCAATTAAAATCATTAATTTTCAATATAACAAAAAATACTATTTTTCTTTAAAAAACTGTTGAATATGAATTTAAAAAAAGGTTCATTTTCAACCTATCATTTAAATTTTCGACAATATACGTAGTTAAGTTTTCAATAAAAAAAATTAATACAAAAAATAACGAATTTTGAATTGAAATTTTGAATTTTCAACCATAAAAAGTAAACTTTTAAGAAATTAGCTTTAACTTTCAACCAAGAAGTTGAATTTTCAACCTAAAAAGGTAAATTTTTAACCAAGCAGTTGCATTTAAAAACAAAGACTTAATTTTCTTTAAAAAAAACAAAACATATTCGCAACAATATACGTACATTTTTAACTAAATAATTAAATATTCTACCAAATTATTGAACTTTCGGGTCAAAAATACGAACGTACTACAAGATAGTTGAATTTTGAATAAAAAAGTTACTTTTCTGCCGAAAAAAATGCTAGAAAGACAAGAATTTCTATGAAATTGTTGAATTTTCAACAAAATAATTCATATTTGAACAAAATAATAAAGTTTTTAACCAAAAATTCAATAGTAGACTTTTTAATCGAAATAAATGAACTTTCAACCAAAAATAGTTAGATTTTCTTATTGGGTTCTACTTTGATCATTTATAGAGTAAATAATATCACTTTAAGTCATCATTGAAGTTAATTTTTATTAATTTTTCTATATTTTGTTAGAACACTATTTTGACACTATTTTTTAAAATTTATAACAATATTTACACGGTTTTTGATCTGTAAAGTGAGTCCAAGGCCTGTTATTTGTAATTTCTCTATTTCTTTTTACTTCATCCTTGCGGTTCTCTAGTTCTTCCTCTTTATTGAAATAAATACTTACATGTGTTGAACTTTTAAGGTGGACAGTATGACAAAACAAGAAATTGAGTTTGATACGCCATTCAGAGACTTGGGATTCCCTGGTGCTCCATACAGAAGCACTGTTCTTTTGCAACCTACGAGTGGCTGTCTCGTCAACCTCACAGAATGGGTCAGTATCTTCCACGCCTATTTTCGAGTCTAAAATCACTATACTCCTTTCTAATGTGCGAACTTTCCATAATATTTCAGCCTCCATTTGTAATTACTCTGGAGGACGTAGAACTAGTGCACTTTGAACGAGTTCAATTTCACTTGAAGAACTTCGACATGATTTTCGTTTTCAAGGACTACCATAAAAAAGTGGCGATGGTCAATGCAATCCCTATGAATATGCTGGATCATGTTAAGGAATGGCTGAAGTATGTAGATTTACTTTAAATTTTTTAATAAATTAAATTAATAAAATCTGTTGAACCCTTATACTGCACACTGGGTGAAAAACACCCAAGGAGCTTTACGATTTTTCTCCGATTGTCTACGTTTATTTTTTTTTGCAAGATTTTTTTTCAAATACTTAAATTATCTCTGAGGCTTTGGAGATATTTTTTTCCTATTTTGCACTGTTTCAACACAGCTCGTTATTTTTTTTTTTTAGCCAAAAATATCTGAACGTGTATTTGGAATTGTGCAGTTTAAGGGTTAAATAAAATCGCGACAGCTCAGTAAGGGTGGTCGCTGGACGGGCAAACCGAGAAATGACCATGAATTTTTTGAGACCGGAAAATGACAGTGAATTTATTTGTTGACCGGGAATTTTACAAGCCTTTTTTTAATGTAGTTTTGAAGACTTGAACAATTAAAAAGTAAAAACGTTTGAAATTGAAAATGTTTGATAAAAACCTTTTTATTTTACCAAATGTAAATATAAATAAAATATTTTTAAAATGGATCGGTGCTTTAAGTATTAAAAAGTGAAATATAATTAAATTGACGTAACGATTCTAAATCCGTAAAAAATGGTAAGATTTTTCAGATTTTAACCCATTTAATTAAAAAAAATTTAATTAAGACAGAATAATTATTTAATGTTTAGAAATATTTAACTGTTGATTTAAAACGAGTAAATCGAAACCAAATATTTATATGTAAACAATTTGTAACTGAATTGTTTGACATAGAAAGACTTGATTCGTTAAAATTTCAAAGAGCTTTAAAACTTTGAATGTTACAATTTTAATTATTCTTTTTTGTTTATTATTTAATTTTTAATTAAAATTGTTGAATTTTTATGTATAAATAACGATTAAACACTTATAATCTGTAGAAAAAATGTAATAATTTGAAGAAATATTTAGAAGTGTTAAAAAGATTCAAAAAATTAATTTTAAACATTTAAAATGATTTCAGATAATTTAAACGAAGTGTGTGTGACGATAAAATTCGGCTATTCGTACTGAAATTTCGATACAAATAGCCACAGCCTATTTTAAAACAAAAAACATTTTTTTAAGCTTTCTAGAAAAATTATTTAAAAAGATTGGCAAAATTGTCAAAAGAGAATCTGAAAGATTTTACGGAAATTTGTTAAATTTGAAGGATATTCTCAAAATTGTAGGCAAAATTCGATTAATTTTAAAAGATATTTAGAACTTCGGCTAAAATTTCAAAAATGATTTTAAATTTGAAAATTGTCAAACAACTTCTAGATTTCTCAAGATTTTGAAATAAATATTTTAAGCTTTTCAAGAATGTTGAAACTATTAAAGACGCAAATAATTTAACTTGTACTTTAGGAAATTTTCAGTTAAAAAGAAATTAATTTCTCGTTTTTTAATGTTTCTAGCTTAAAAATGCTTGAATAATATAATTTACAAAGTGCATTAATTGATTTTTGGATTTATAGTATTGAAAATAATAATGTAGATTTATGTTTTTGAAATTGAATCTGAATCTTTGGACTCCACATAATTTAGAAAAGTTAAAAATTCCAAATTTTGCAGTTTATCTGCATTTCACTTAAAATTGTTCGATTGAAAACCGTTAACACCTTCCATTTCTTAAGTTTTTATTTCTATTGAGCATATCAATAAAAAAATGTAGGATGAAAAAACATTCAAACTTCAATTTTACAAGTTTAAAATTCAAGAGTTCCACTTTAAGTGCTTTAATTTGTATCTTATCTTTTATCACTTCAAATGAAAAATGTTTAGCTTTAGAGTTCGAATATTTTAATTTTATTGACCATGAAAAATGTTTGCAAACGGGAAAATGACCGGGAATTTTTTTCATCAATTAAAACGCCCACCTGTCAGTGAAAAAATTTGATTTAATACACGATCTAACTGATAAATTTTTTATTGAAATCTGCTTTCTCTCCCAGTTCTTGCGACATTAGATACTCAGAGGGAGTACAATCTTTGAACTGGTCAAAAATTATGAAAACGATTACGGATGATCCAGAGGAATTTTTTGAGAGCGGCGGTTGGACCTTCTTGGATCCTGAGAGTGATGATGAGGGACAAGCAGTAGATGATGAAGAGGAAGATGAAGACGATGCCTACGAGGCAAGTACCTTTTAAATTTTTTAATAAATTTAAGACACAAATTTAAATTTAAAGAAGTTTTTAAACAAATTTAAGTCAGTTAATTTATCACTGTGAAACATCACGAAACTACAATCGAAAATATTTCAAAGTTTCTCATTTATTCCCAATTTTTAATTACATTTTTTGTTATCGAAGAATTTTGTTGCTGTAGATAAATTTAAAAGTAAGTTCAATTCAGCGTGTAATGATTTTTTATTGATTAGAGTTGGTTGAAAGACAGATTTATCCACCACTATTTGTACAGAGTGGTCACAGGAGAGGGAAATCCTGAGAATCAGGGAAAAGTCGGGGATTTTAAAGAAGAAAAAAATCTTGCAAAAATTAGCGAATTTCTGCAAGTTAAGAATTTTATTATCAAGTTGCAAAATTGAACATTTTATTAACAAGTCATTATTTTTAGGTAAAATATATTTTATTACATTATTGGTTGAGAATTCATCTTTTTTGGTAAGATATTCAATTACTTGGGTGAAGTTTGAACCACTTTTTTAAAAAATAATTTTTTTACTAAGGTTCATCCTTTTCGTAGGTAATTACTATTTTTGATTAAAAACTAATCTAGTTTTTTTTTTTTTTTGTTAAAAATTAATATTTTTAACTGAAATTGTAACTTCCATTTTTTGTTGAAAATTGATTTCTTCAGATTAAAAATTCGGCTACATGGGTAAAATTTGAACGGTTCTGTTAAAAAATTGTTGTTTGTTTTTAGGTTCATCTCTTTGGTTAAAAATATAACCTTTTTTTTTAAATTGTCTTTTACCCGAATATGCAACTATTCCATTTTTTTTAAATTGATATTATTAATTAAAAATTGATCTTTTTTCGTAGGAAATTCAATTGTTTGGTTGAAAATTTAACTATTCTGTTGGAAATTCAACAATTTGGACAAACTTTTTTCTTTTTTGACTGAATAATCTTTATTTGTTGAAAATTCCTCTTTTTGGTTAGCAAGTTTAACTTTTAGTTTAAGTTGAACTACTTTCTTAACATTATTTTATTTTTCGATTGGTGATTTATCATTTTAATTAAAAATTTGACTTTCTGTAGAAAATAATATTTGCTGGTTGGAAATTCAATTGTTTTTTTTTAGAAAATTCTTCTTGGTTGAAGTTTTGTCTTTTTGGTTAAAAGTTGATTTATTTGGTTAAAAATTCATTTTCTTAGTTGCCGATTTATCTTTTTAGTTACAAATTTATCTCATTGTCTGAAAATTCCGCTATGGTTGAAAATTTAACTGTTTAATTTTTGGTTGAAAATTAATTTTTGTAAGTAGAAAATTGCAGTACATTTCATTAAAAATTCAACTATTTTGTTGAATTTTCGTCTATTTGGACAGAAAATTCACTTTTTTTTAAGAATGAAACTTTCTTCTATAATTTTAAATTATTTACTTGAAAATGCAACTGTTTTTGGTAGAAGTTTAATTTTTTTATTGAAAATTCGATGATTTGGACGTATTTTCCATAATTGGGTTAAAATTTCAAGTTTTTTGTTAAAAATGTAATTATTTTATTTTGAAAATTAAACTTAAATTAACTAAAAATTGGAGAAATCAGTCAAATTTCAACTAATTCTAATAAGAAAAGCTCATCACAAAGCTAATTATTGGGTTTAAAAAAGTGATTAAATTGTTTCTAAAGTTGAAGAAAATGAGAAGTTGAAACATTTTCGATTATTGTGTCATGATTTTTTATCGTAATAAAATAAACCATCACCAAAAATGGGTTTTAAGCCATAATATCAGATTTTGTGAACAGTATTTTTTCACTGTAGAAAAGGGTACCTGGATTTTTTTTGTCCTGGTAAATCTGGAAAATTATTGGAATTTTTCTAAACAAAAAACGCTAGACACACTGTTTAAATATACACGGTGAGCTCCTAGCAAATTTAATTGTGCCCAACGCGCAAGAAAAAAACTGTCTCAGCACATTTGTTCTAAATTATTTCAGCAATAAAAACGTCATGAAAATCCTAGCCGATTGTCCTGAGAAATGGTACTAAATATGAAAAAAATACATAAGTTTTATTATGAATTATTTAAAAATGATGAATTCATACCTTTTTAGATAAATACTCTTAGCTTCGAACCGAATTACAATAAACTTCTTAAATTCTTGTTAATTACCTATATTTTATGTATTGGGAATGTTGGTCTACCATTATGCCACCTGGTTCCGAAAACTGGAACTAAAAATAGTAGGTAACCATTTTAAAGATGTACATTAATTTTGTCATAAAAGTGTTTGACGAGATTTTTGTGAAGTATAAAACAATGATTGAATAAGAATAACAGAAGATTTAGGGTGGCCGTTATAATCTAAGACAAAAAATTCCTTGTCATTCACCATTTGAATGACTAAAAGTTAAATTATTTATATTTCAATTGGTTAAAAAATCCTTAAAATGCTTCCAAATTTTATTTGAAATCTTGAAACATATGCATGTTGTTTACATTTTTTTTCAAATTTTTAAAATTATTTTTGAAATGATTTTAAAACTTTTAAACAACTCTTAAAATTAATCCAATTTTTTCTAATTTTTTTTTAATTCTGTCAAATTAAATAAATTTCTTTAAAATCTTCCACATTCATTTTTGATTATTTCGTAAATCTTTTTAAATAATCACTTAAAATTATCTTTTTACAATAAAAATAATTTTCAATTTTCATAGGAAATGTTTTTTGATATTCTGAAGCCATTCAAAATTCTTAAAAATCTTTTACATTTTTTTCGATATCTGCCAAAATCTAGATTTTGTTTTAAATTAGGCTGTGGACTATTTACACCGAAATTCAACAATTTCACTTAGAAATTAATTTTTTTTTATAAAAAAATTAAAATATAACGTTCAAAATTTAGTTTTTAATATTTATTATAAATACTGATATTAATTAATAAACAGTCAGATATTTCTAAATATTAATTAATTCTTATTTTTCTTAATTAAAAAATTCCATATTGACTGGTTTAAAAATTCAATATTGTAGACTAAAAGAATACGTGAAATTTAATAATAGCCTTTAATTAAGAATATATTATTTTGAAGTTATTTAAAAATTTTGAATAGTTTATAAAGTTTTAATCGGGCGTTTACATTTGTTAAACTAATAAGACTTTCCAATTAGAATAGCCTACATAATTTTTAATGTTAGAAACTGGAAATTCTAAAATTGCAAACTGATTTCGAATCATTTTGTAAAATTAATTACTATTCATTTTTTAAATCTTAAAGAACAGTTCAATTTTCAAAATCACTATTAAGTTATATTGACAGTTGATAAAGTAAAAATATTTTTTATCGAAAATCTTCGATTTCAAACGCTTCTAATTTGTAATGGTTTAAGTTTACTTTAAAATTAAATGTACACTTAACAATTAAAATATAAAATTAAAAATCTGTTAGAGTGAAAGATTTTAAAAACACGCATTCTAAAATGTATTACTGTCATTTCCCGGTCTCATAAGATTCCCGATTTCCCGGTCCAGCGGTCCTCCTGCGATTGGAATTTGAATAAGAATTCTATCCTATATTTTAGATCAGTTTTTAAATAGTAAATACTCCATGTATAAATTGATGAAAATTTACTTTGAGTTCATTTTTGCTTTAAAATATGTCCATTTAAGTTTATAATCTTTTGAAAATAAAAATAAATGGAACAATGATTGTTTTTTAAATTTTTTTAGGAAAAATATGTGTTGTCACCTTATTAGATGTAAATTCTATCTAAACCCCTTTGTTTCCAAAAAAGACTTATTTTTAATATCCAATAAATACTTTAAACTTCGCAGAAAAAATCGTTAAAACACTTTTATGTGGAAATTAAAATGGATCTTTAAAATCGTAACTATTCTTTCTAGTTCGGATTTTTGTCACCAGATGGCGTATCGCAATTTAACCATTCCCAATAAGAATAAGAAAAAGAAATATACATGTCTTTTTATAAACCTTTTTTTATTTATTTATATTTATATTATGTGTTATATTATTATATATTTCTTTCTATAGATATGTCTATTTCTTATTCTTATACAATGAAGATAGGTAATTAATGAACAAAAATTTAAGAAGTTTATTGTTATTCGGTTCAAAGCTAAGAATATTTATCTAAAAAAGTATGAATTCATAATTTTTAAATAATTTATAATAATACTTATGTATATTTTTGCAAGAAAAGTATTTTAAATAAACAAAAATGTTGACTGAATTTTTTAATTTAGTGCCATTTCTTAACACAATCAGCTAGGATTTTCATTTAACGTTTTTTTTTATTGCCTAAATGATTTAGAACAAATGTGCGGTGACAGTTTTTTCGGCACGTTGGGCGCAATTAAATTTGCTAGGAGCTCATTGTGTATACCTGGAAAAAAAGAGGCTCAACGTTAATTTTACTTTTCAGCCAACGGACTTGGACAGCGAAGAAGACTCTGATGATGAGTCGGAATATTCCGAAGCTTCTGAAGATTCGGAAAGCGGGGAGGGTAAGTTGTTGCAATATCTCAGAAAAAGTTTACCTTCAAATTCGCTAATACTTTATTTTAACAATGAAATTTATTACAAATTTACAGAGGATGATCTCGGCAGCTCTGAGGAATCTGGAAAAGATTGGTCAGATTTGGAGAGAGAAGCTGCCGAAGAAGATAAAGAGAGAGGCGACGGCTTCCCGGACGATTTACGTACAGCTAGTAAGAAGAAATCTCATAGTCGACACTCGCCTCCTCCTTCGAAAGATAGGCATAGTTCGAAACACAAAAGTTCGTCGAATTCAAAGAGTAAAAGTTCATCTAGTAGCAGAGACAAGGACAGAAGGTCGTCGGACAAACACAGGTGAGTTGAATAATTTAAGCTTGATGTGTTTCGCTTTCATTATTCATGCAACTCAGCTTGATCAGTGTTGATATTTTTCTGTTGATACTGAATTGAGTTCTGAATATTCCAATTTAATATTTAAAGAATGGATCGATCACGGAGTGGAGGCTCGCACAAATCTCCATCCAAATCGTCCAAACACAGCAGGTGATTAATAACGACAATTGTATTTGTGACCTAATTTACTAATCCAATTTCTTTTTGTTTTTTTATTTAGCCCGAAAAAGAGTGATAAGCGAGATAAGTATGATAAGAGCAAATCATCACACTCTTCATCTAGCAGCAAGAAACGGTCCCGTGATGACAGTGGCGATAGAAAGAGTTCAAAGAAGTCGAGGTGAGTTGCTAAAATTCATTTGCAATTTGAATTTTCCTTATTTAAAATAATGAGCTAGTTGAACCACTTTCTGAACTTAGGGTGGCCAATGGATCGGGAAACTGAAAATGAAAGTTTTAAAAACAATTGGGAACTGTTGAAATGAGATACGCCACATGGTGACAAAAATCCGAACTAGAACGAATGGGTACGATTTTAAAGATGCATTCTAATTTGCGCGTAAAAGTGTTTTAACGATTTTTTTTAATGGAGTTTAAATAATTGATTGGATACTACCAATAATTCTTTATAGGAAATAAAGGGTTTTAGATCGAATTTACATCTTCTGTAGTGAAAAAACACATTTTTAGACAGAAATCTTTTTCTAAAAAAAAAAAAAAAAACATTATGGTACTATTTATTGTGATTTTTAATAGATCATAAACTTAAATGTACTTGTTTTGGACCAAAAATTAACTCGAAAGTAATTTTTTATTAATTTATACTATTTCAATTCCAATATTCAAGTATTCATATTCTTTGCAGAATCTCATTCATCACAGAGTATCACCTTTTATCACCTATTTTCAATTTTGTCACCTATTTCAGGAATTTTTCACCTTTTTCTACTATTTCGGGGGTTTTCTCATTTTTGTGTAACCCTTTTTCAGTTGAAAAAGTAAAATTTAATTCAAAATTACAACTGGCACACCAAATACAGTTTTTATTACACTTTCCTAATTGACGAATCTTGAACTAAATGATCGAATTTTCAAAAACAAAATAGATTGAACTTGAACCAGGAAGAGTTGAATTTTCAAACATAATCTTAAATTTTTAATTTGAATAAATGAATATTTTACAATATTTTACACCAAAAGGATGAATTTTCTATAAAAAAAAAAGGATTCAACAAATCGGTTGAAATTTTGATAAAA
The DNA here is from genome assembly GCF_010883055.1 of Belonocnema kinseyi. Classification (NCBI taxonomy): domain Eukaryota; kingdom Metazoa; phylum Arthropoda; class Insecta; order Hymenoptera; family Cynipidae; genus Belonocnema; species Belonocnema kinseyi. The sequence continues at coordinate 37,187,646 of NC_046664.1, read as the reverse complement.
AGGATGAATTTTTAAGAAATTAGTTGTATTTAGATTAATTGTAAAATATAAAATTTGTTCAAATAAAAATAATTAGCTTCCAATCAAAAATGATCAATTTTGAACCAAAGAAGATGATTTTAAAAAAAAACATTGAATTTTTTAACCAAATAGTAGATTTTTGAACCAAAAGATTAATTTTAAACAAAAAAGGTGACTATTGAAGAAACTAGTTGAATTTTAAATAAAATAATTAAGCTTTCAACCTATTTGTTATAATTTTGAACTAAACACCAAAAATATGATAGTAGACTTTTCAATAAAAATTATTAACTCTCAAACGTAAAAGATGAATTTTCAGCAACTAAAAAAAATTTCTACCAAAGGATGAATATTCAACGACAAAATATGAATTTTCTACAAAAGTATAAATTTTCGACCAAAAACGATGCCTTTATAAAATCGTTAAATTTTCACAAAAATTATGTTTTTTAAGTAAAAGGGATTATTTTTTAAACAAAAATACAATGATAGACTTTTCAAATAAACATAATTAGATTTCAACCAAAAAATATGAATTTTCAATTTAAAAAAATATATATTCTACCAAGCAATATAAATTATCGACCAAAAACGATTACTTTTTAACAAAAGTCTTTTAATTTTCAACAAAAGAGTTGAATCTTTAACTAAATATTACAATTTTTAACCAAATAGTAGAATTTAAAAAAAAAGATTCATTAAAAATTCCACTCCTTGGTTGAAATTTGAACGAATTGTTTCAAATTTAATTTTATTTTCGTTAAAGATTCATAATTTAAGTTGAAAGCTCATTTATTTGGTTAAAAAATTATATAAAAAATTATTTTTGTTGTAAAAAAGTTTTTTTAACTGCAAATTCAAATATTTGGTTAAAAAAGACAACTGATTAATTTTAAATAAACTTTTTTGTTATTTCACGTTCTTTTTTTTAAATTAAATTGTTTTATAGAGAATTAGACTTTTTGGCTTGAAAATTCTACATATTGGTATAACATTAAACTGTTTTGTAGAAAATTCGTTTTTCTTTTTGTTTTTATGGGAAATTGATTCTAAATCAAAATTTATTTACTCCAATTTTGGTTAAAAATGCATCTTTTTTCGTTGATAATTCAACAATTTGGTTAACATTTTTTTTAAATTTTAAATGAAAATTTTTTCTTGATAAAAAATAATTTTTTTCTAGAAATTTCATCTCTTTTTGGTTAAAAATACAACCCTTAATTGAAGATTTATCTTTTTTAGTTGAGGATTAATGTATTTTGTTTAAAATTTTTTAAATTGTTAAAAAATTCTACTATTTGATAGAAAATTCATTTTTATTGTTGTTGCTTTAATTGAAAATTAATTTTTCTCAATAGAAATTCATCCACTTAATTTTTTAAGTAAAAATGGAACTTTTATGGTTTAAAAATACTGACCATTCATCTTTTTTGCTTCAAAATTCAACAATTTGGTTAAAACATTATGTGTTTTGTTAAAAATACGTCTTTTTTTGGTAGAAAATACATGTTTTTTTTTGTCAAAATCAAGTCATGTATAAAATATAAACTTTTTGGTCAAATCTTACTGTTTTTAATTTAAATTTTGTTTTGGAAATATCAACTATGACATTTTTTATACACTTCAATTTTTTTCGTTGAAAATTCAACAATTTATTTAACATTTTTTTTCTTCACTGACAAATTTTTCTTGGTAGAAAATTCATTTTTTGCTAGAAATTTCATCTCTTTTTGGTTAAAAATTGAACTTTCATGGTTTAAAAATGCAGACTACTCATATTTTTTGCTTGAAAAATCTGTTTTTCACTTTAGAGGATTGCAATTGTGTGAAAAACTATTTGTTTTTAATAAAAATTTGTTTTCAGTGTTTAATAATTGTTTTCAACTTCATAAAACAATAGAAAACACTTTTATACCAAAATTAAAATACATTTTTAAAATTGCAACTACTCTTTCTAGTTCCAGTTCGTGGCATTTGGAAATTTCAATTTTAAAGTATACATTTTTAATTCTTCGTTTCGGAAAGTTCGTAATTTAAAATTGTACCTTTTTTAAGTTTTATTTGTAGCCTAAGAGCAAATTACTTTTTCACTATGGTATAATTTAAAATTTAATATTTTCAGATTAAAATATAGAAAATTATTTGGTTTCAAACTAAAATTGCATAATATTTCGAAATAATTATCGGAGAAATTATATATAAATTTAAAATAATTTCGATTTCAACTTTTTAAAATTTTAAATTGAATGATTAACATTTTCAATTATATCATTCAATTTACAATGCTTAATTCTGAAATCTTTTACTTAAACAATTTTTCATTTTAGATCTAAATTTTTAAGGGTGCATTTTTAATTTCAAGAATTTTAAAATACAGCTCAGAAGACTTAATTAAAAATTAAAAGCGTTTGAAATTGACAATTTTTATAAAAACAGAGCTTTAATTCATCAACTGTAAATATAAATTTAATCTTAAATTCCAAATTCTATTCAAATATAATTTCAGTCTAAAATATTGATTTTTTAACTCGTTCAATTTAAAAATTTAATTTGAGAAAAATAAAAATAATTTAATATTTATCAATATTTGACTGTTAATTTAAAACGAGCAGTTATAAATGAAATATGTAAAACTATACAATTTGAAACTGATTTTTTTGAAATAGAAAGCCCTAAGATTTAAAGAGGTAATTTTAAACTTTATACGTTACAATTTTAATTGTTCTTTTAATTTGTAAGTGAAGTTGTTGAATTTCGGTGTATAAAAAAAATTAAATACTTATTATTTAGAACAAATTCGATTAACTTGGAGATATTGAGAAATTTCGAAAAGATTCCAAATGAATTTAAGACTTTAAATTACTTCAAATAATTCACTACGAACTGTAGATTTTTCCAACTGATGAATAAATGTAAAAAAAAATTTAAGAATTTTATAAGGTTTCAACAGAATAACAAAAAATTCGGAACATTCCTAGAAAAATTCAAAATGATTTTTCTAAAATAATTTTAAGAGAATATTTTTAAAAATTTGCAAAATCGTCCACAAAGAATTGAAAATTTTTCAGATTTTGAAATAGAATTTTGAATCTTTATTAAGGGATTTGTACGATTAAAAAAAAATAAAGAAATTTTCTCGATATTCTTGAAAATATAAATATTTTGTATTGAAAAGAATTACTAGCTTTCATTTTACACGTGTAAATTATTGTGAATTTCAATTAAAAAATTTAAACTTCAATTTAAGCGTTCAAATTTCAAGAGTTTGAATTAAAGTGCTCAATTATAAATTTTGTTTTCAACTGGAGAGTGTCTAATTTGAAAGCTTCAAATATGTACAATTTTGAACCTGTGAGTTTATAATTTTTTTGTAGTGTTTAATTTTGAATTTTAGAAGCTTTAAATTTAGAGTTGCCCCGCAATTACATTCTTTAATGTGAAGATTTTTTTAAATACTTTAAATTATACTTTATTAGCTTTGAAAGTTTGAATTAAAAAAAAAGCTGGACAATTCGTTGAAGATGATAATAAACCTGAAATTTTTATTTTTATTTTGTCCGGTCATCCCAAGTAATAAAGTGACATACAATATGGAGAAAAGTTTCATAATTTAAAAAATCTTTGTGAGTTTGGAATTTTTTTAATGTTTAATTTTTTTATTTTAAAAGCTTTAAATTTAGAATTGCCCCGCATTACATTCTTTGATTTCAAGATGTTTTAAATGCTTCAAATTATACTTTTTTTAGTTTCGAAAGTTTGAATTAAAAAAAAAAAAAAACTGGAAAATGTCGTTAAAGATGATAAGTAAACCGGTAATTTTTTTTCTCTGGTCACCCCAAGTAATAAAGTAACAGAAAAAAATGTAAAAATGCTTTTATAAATTGAAAAATCTCTGTAATGTTTGAGAAAACTTAAAGGGAGCTAATTTATAGAAACTCTCATCTAAGATTATTTTTTCGCACAGAGGAGTTTGACTTGAAATTATTGTATTGCAGGAAATAAGTGCTGTGAACAAGTGTGGACAGTGAGACCTGAAAGACAAAAAACAATTGCACCAATACGCGTTATTTTATTTTTATTCCAACATTGAAAAAAAAAATTCCAGTGGTAGAGTTCATCTTCTTGCTTCAATCTGTGTGAAAGTCGTGTGGACGTCTTCGAAAAGCACTCAGTACTTTGTTTTTTCCATGCCACAGGAATTCGTGTATAGCATATGTATATGTATACGTCGATGCGTTAGAAATAATAGAACAACTTAAATCACAATTTAAGAAATGGCCAATCATTATTCATCTGAATCAAACAAAAAAAAAGCTCATAGTAAAATATAGAAGTAGCAGTGACTTTTTCTACGTGCATACAATTAAAATTTGATATCGTACCTTTTAGTACGCCCAATTTCAATTTTGATCAAGTATGCCAGTACAAAATAGTTTTCATAAAGAGATTCTGTTGTTAAAAGTTACATGTCCAGTTCGCCTAGATGCAATAAAATTTGCAAATTCGCCAGTAAAATTAATCTTGCATCTTTGCAAAAATGTTTGTCGACAAAAAATTAACTTTAGCATAAGTGAGCGTCAAAATATAACGTGACACTTTTTTTTGAGTGATTTTTGAATCACTGCTCCCTATTGTTACGATTTGTGATATTTCGTTGAACACTGTCATGTGTCGGTAATATTGGTCTTTAATGTATGGAAACTGACTTAAATTTTATTTTTTTTGAGCAGAGAAGTGTCACGTAATATGTGGACGCTCCTTAAAGTAATTTGTTTCTGTATTCTTTTTAAATAAGTTATTTTTAATTATTTTTTTCTTCTCTGCATTAGTTGGCTGTAGTTTCCAAGTCTTTAGAGAGTCTTGGCCGGTCATCACAAATGATGAAATAGACCAAAAGAAATTAAAAAAAAAACTTTGCTTCGTGATTTGGAAATTGTACTTTTATCGAATATGGTACTTAGTTTCTGTTATTGACAAACGAGATTCTGCTGATTTCGTATTAAAATAAAGGCAAAAGGAGATTTTCAATAAAAATTATTTTATCACTTTGGAGGTCTAATTGTAAGCCTCAATTACCTGCAAGAGAGGGATGATAATACTTTGTCAAATTTACCGCAGTCTACGTTTGAAGAAAATTGATAATGTGTAGAGTTATCCAAAATAGAAAACAATTAACAGTACTTGATTTAAAATGTAAAATAGTAGGTGTAATACGACACTTTTCCACAAAAGGAAATAAAAATTTTAAGATTACTTTCTGCCTATCATCGGAATGTCTGTATATTTAAAAATCTGTTTATTTGACAAGGAATTGAGTAATCTCCACCATTTAAACATCCATCATTATTGTACAAACGATATTCGCCACTCTTTTTTATTAAATAAATTACTACCTTGAAATGTGGAATTTATTTCCTGTCAAACTGAAGATGCCAGATCTTAATCTCTTCTAACAAATTTTAGATTAAAGGATCAGTTTACTTGGGTATTTCAGAATAAAATAATGTTTTTATCAAATTTAAATTGAAAATTTGTAAACTCTACACTATATTGTCTAAAATAATGTAAAGAGAATCAAGGACAATATTTTTAATAAATTATGATAATTATTCAAACAAAGTAAAAAAAAACGAATGCCAACCAATTAGTTAAATTTTGAACCCAAACAGATGAATTCTCAAATTTTCTTAATCTTGAATCAATTTCAAATTAATTTTCAAAAAAATAATTAACCGTCCACCAAAACAGATTCATTTCCATCCAAACAACTGTATTTTTAACCAAAAAGATGAAATTTCTGCAAAGAAGATTAATGTTTTACCAAAAAAGACGAAAATAATTAAATTTCAAAAACAAAATCTGCATCGCGAGCTGCGCGCGCGGCTCGAAATTTTGAGCGCGACGGTTGAATCTCGCGCTCGATAATTGGTTACCTCGCGCTTCGTGCTCGGATCTTTGTTCTTTCATTTGGAATGCTTGAATCAAAAATATCTCTTTTAGATAACAGTATTTATATGCGTTTTCATATTCTGAATTATCTACTTAATTAAGGCCATGTGACGAGTGGGTCACGTGACCAGATTCCTACCTTGCCGCCATCTTTCTTATTTTCGCACGAAGCGCCATATCGAGTTGAAAATTTGAGATAATAAATAAGAACCAATAGCAATAAAAACCTGTTTTCTTGGATTCATCGGGTCTCAAAACGTGGACATTTGACAAAAAAAGGGGAGGGGGTCCATTTTTCCACAAATTTAATACCTTCTCTTATTGAGAATGTAAAACTTAATTAATTTTTCATGAATAATGTTTTGGTAGTTCTGTTTTTTGTTCGAATCGTGAAAAATAGCATTAAGAACATTTAAAAAGAGTACAATTTTTGAAAAAGCACACATGAGACGAATAAGAAAATTAAAAAACATAAATTGTGATAGTTTTTCACGATTAAAACACAAAATACGCATGTTATCAAAAAGTGATTTAAAATAAATGTGTAAATCTTTTTAAAATGGACAATTTTTGGCCAGCCACCTTTCCACCTGTTTTAAACAGTTTAACCGCAAAATTTAATTTTTTATTTTCCATTATTTTTGTATGCTGTCAAAATTTGAATTTTCGATTTTTCAAAAAAATTCAAAAAGTTAGAATAATGTTGTTGGGCATCAAGAAAGAAACATTTTTCTTCTTTTGACTATTTTTCATATCGTGCGTTATTTAACTAAAAATGTTGATTTTCGTGTGTTTTTTGAAATTTTGTAAATACTGACTAATTTATGTAAATTTAGGTTTTTTATGGAAAAAATCATTGGGATAAATTGTTCGTCTGTTTGAATACTATGAATATCCGTGCCGAAAATTTTTGAGTTTTGAAACAAGTGAACACCAAAAAGATTTCTAAATATAGCTTACTTTTTCAATCTTTATCCAAAATGACTGGCTAACGAACTTGACCTTTATTTTAGGACACTAAAAGAGTATACCAAAGGCCAATCCAATCTGTCAATTCTTTCGATAGTATCGCACGGATAAACTAAAAATCTACATACGCAGACACCGACAGACAGACATAGACGTAAAAACATATTTTTCGGATTCAGGGGGTCTCAAAACGTGGACATTTGACAAAAACGGGGTTTTGACAAAGATATTATAATATCTTTGGTATTGATGATATTTTGTATTTACTGAATACTCATAAGCACGCGAACGGCAGCCAATGGAACGCCTTATGCATCGCATTCGCAGTACATAGAATTTGTAACGGAATCGAATTTTCATTAAATATTTTAGTCTATGGTAGCAATGTGGATATCAGCCTCGCTGGAATGGTAGGGAACTACGTTAACAGAGAGGGATTAAAGAGAAGCGGGGAATTCAGAAGACGCTAAAATGAATGATCCGAATTTGAGAGTTTTCTAGAAAGGTCACTCGTTAGGAATTTTAGGAGTAAATCAATAACAATTTAAGGAAGCGTAGAAAGCCTTAAAGGGTTGACTCAGCCCTGTCGTAACTAGTTAAAATATGTGCATACCAATGATAAGCTAAGATATTTCTAAATGGAATTCCTATGTAATTATAAAGCATAAAAACAGGACAGAATAGACGAGTGAGAACTTCATGGAATGTCTTAGCTTTAAGGGCATGTGACACAGCTAAATACCTATATTACCGACCACAGTTTTTCAGTTCACTGAATGTTTTTTTGAACCTGAGAACTTTTTTTGTAAATAA